>NW_015387260.1:451166-464611 GCF_001527695.2 Protobothrops mucrosquamatus | reverse complement strand
AGACGTGGTTGTTCCAGCTTGCGGGACTGGCCTAAGGGATTTTAAAGGGGTTTTAATTACTTTTAACCTGACAAATTTAAATATTTCTTTTTAATCAAATTTTAATTAGGTGTATAATATGTTAGTATTTTATCCAATTGTCAGCCGCCCTGAGTCCGCAAGGAGAAGGGCGGGATATAAATGTAATTAATAAATAAAATAAATAAAATAAATAAATATAATCTATGAAAGAAATCCACATGGCCCTCAGTTTCTATCTCCACAAAGCTGAGCTAGCGAAGTGAATGGAATATGGTGAAGGGAGCACTACGAACAGAATTCAGGCTTAAGCCACAGCTATTGGCAACAGTGTAGATTCCTCTTTTGCTAAGGCTCTTCCTTGGCTGCCTGCTATGAAAAAGATCAAGCCACAAATAATTAGCAATATTTCCTTATAGCATCAGATTCCAGAAAACACAACCACAATCTGCACTTCTTCTTCTATATGAATCATCCTGACTTCCAAATGACTTGAGATTTTATTTCTCAATCACTATCTCCAAGTTGAGAAAGAGAGTCTATTTCGCCAAAAGTTTAAAATAATAAGCAAAAACCATACATGGATGTCACTTGAGCAACCCGAACATTAATAAGTGATGTCTCTGAAATTACACAATTTCTTGGGGGGGGGGGGAGAAGACAGGGCTGAACAGAAAGGGGTGGCAATGTCACTAGAGGAAGACTGAGAGTATGCAACACACCAATGGAAAAGTACATATCATATTTTAAAATCATGTATATGAAGAATAATCCAGCAAATTAAAGTCTTAGCTTTGCCATAGATTTCCTGGAAAATGAGTAAACAACAATTTAGGCAGAGCTGCCCAAAACTTTCTGAAATTTGGTCTCATTCCTAAACTATTCTACTATTAAGAGGAAGGTAAGATAAACTAGTTTAATTTAAGTTTGCTAAGTTTTTTTGTATGGAATAATGTAGAACTTTGGTAGATTAAAGATGACAGATGTGGCATGGGATACTAATACATATCCCGGCATTAGAATAGGTACACAGTTTTATGGGTGTATCGTTGACTTTTTCTGTGGATGGATTTAGGAGGAATAACTTTACCATCAATTCTTCTAGGCCACTAGGCTTCCTAACACAACATGACAATGAAACAATGAGACTGCAATTGCACTTTAAATATGGATCAGGGAGGGTCTCTACCTAAGGAGCAATCAATCTATCAGGAACTTGGTTCATGAAAAAAAAAATCTTAACTTGGCTTCTTTTCCACCTGGGACTTATGAACTCACCCCTGTCCAAGTGTCTCCCAATCCTCATGTCATTGAGAACTTCAGACAAAAAAGGATGCATTGTCAAAAGAAGGCCCAGTGCAGACAAAAAAAGGATGCATTATCAAAAGAAGGCCCAGTGCATCATACGTCAAACTCCATTTAAAAACCAAGACAGTGAACTAAGCTTCTATCTATTCCTTTAAGAACCTATTTTAATCTTCTACCGCTTGCTTCTCTTTTTCTGCCCAGCAATACTTTATGATAAATTATAGGATGCTGTGAATTAACTTGTTTTCCTGAATATGGTGTAAGAAAGTTGGCTTGACCCAAAAGTTACACTTCCCAATGCAATAACTACAAAAAAGAAAATTCAGACATCAGTGGTGGCTCAGCACTTTTATTTTTATCCACTCTTAAATGGATTTAAATTGCTGGGCACTGCAGTCCTAGCAAGTAAACATACCACATTCAAAGTATTCAGTATATACACCAGTCCACAGTTTGGTATCCACCTGTGGTCTACACATGTCAGAATTGTCAAAGAAGATATGGAGGCCTTGTTGTTTCAGATTCAGGGACCATCAAATCTGTGCACATCCTTTCCGAGAAGAAATATTATCAACGACTAAAAATAAATAAAACTAAACTAAAAATGAATAAAATGAAGAATCCAAAGACTCCATCCAATCCCTGGAGATATAGTATAGAACAGGGGTCCTCAACTCCTGGTCCATGGCCCGGTGCCAGGCCACAGCCCATTTGGAACCAGGCCACAGAAGTTGCATTTGTGAAAGCGGTAGATGCACAAAACCATCCCTCCTACCCCCCCCACGCCAATGTCGCCCCCACCAGTCCGCTGAGCCAGAAAGGTTGGGAACTGCTTGGTAATTTTGTCAGCTTTTTGTTATACTGGACCACTGTGTGATCTTCTCACACATACATTTTGGAAGCTCTCATTCAGAATATATTTACTCTGAAAATCGGTTTATATTTCTTTTCAATTCTTCTTTACGTTCATCTCTTATTTGTACCCTTTAACAAAATAATAATCTAAAAATGTGTCCTTTTATATCCCAGTCCACATTATATACTTTACTCAGTGAATGAGACTAGGAGCACAAGTAAATTTACTCAGACATGATTGAGAGGTTGAACTGGTAGTTATTTTCATCGTGGTAGACCTGTGAAGATCTAGAATTCCTTAATGCCAGCTCTAGGTTAAAAATTATGGATGTCCACTCTGCTACAGTTATTTCCTTGGTTCTCTTAATCCTCAGCTTAAATATGGCATTGTAGTTTAATCAGGCATGAGTTTTAGATTAAAAAAAATAAAGGCCAGAACATTCTGATGACATAAAAAGATTAAGAATTCTTTATGATTAAGAATATTGATCCCCTGTTGACTGTTTTCCAATCTTTGCAGAGGAGATTTCTTCATTATAAAACATAAATATGCTAATAGCTTGAGGTCTATGAACGTATATTTCCCAAATGCTTCCCCTTTTGCCTCTCTGATTCATTTCAGTTGTGATAAAATAAACATTATGTTTTTAGCTTCGTGTAAAGCTCTATTAAAAGTTTTGCCAACCAGGGAGATACAAGTCTATGATTTTTGGTCAGGTGGTACAGGAGCCAAAGGGTTCTATGGTGCTCCCTGTCCCTAGGTGGAGATTAACAGAGAGTGAGGTTGCTAAGAGATCCTTTTTCCTGATCTGTCCAGCAATAGAAAGAATGAGAAGAAGGATTTCTGTAGGAAGATCAGGAGCAGGTAAAGGAGGTTATAAGGTTATTATATCCAAAATATTTTTCTTCCACAGCCATATCCTAGAATCAGAAAATCTACAACAACTGGCATAAACCAACAACTATTACATAAAAATACAGAATTTTTAAAAAATCAACCATATTACTTCTTTCTTTAAAGTCAACTAGCCCTCTGTACCTTAAGCATCAGATATTTCTCCGTAAGAACAAACTGTAATTCTATCTGGTAGTATTGAAATAGAATAAACTTCTACTTACTATGCAAGTTGAGAGAGATGTTGATAGTCCATTCCTCAACGAACCCTTTGAGGTTAGGGATTTTGGCACATTTGAGAACGGTCTGGGGGGAGCTGTCGCCAACATGGACCCAGCAGACCGTGTCTTCTATGTAGTTGAAATCCATGGCAGTAGTTTGTTTGGTGCTGGTTGGGCTGATGTTAGAGACAGGCCCGCCATTCAGGTAGGTAGCCATGATGTTCTGAGAATTGGCAATGAGCAGGATGGGTGGTCGTTCTACTGGTTCTGAGAAGAAAAGAAAATCCAATGGAGAAGCAAGGTCAAAGGGAAGGTCACATCTTTCTTCAAAGAGATACAGAGGACAAACTTCCCAAATTGCTTGCCAAGGAAACCTCAGAGTAACAAACACCAACAATGTGTATACAGGATGAGTTATTTTCAGTAACATTAAGACGACCAACAAAATCTATGCGGAGGCCTTTTAAGCAAGGGAGATAAAGGGGGGAAAAATCCGCTGTGCTTCCTATCACAAATTAAAAGGAATGCACAAAAGAAGGCAAAAGAAGCACAAATTGGCTACTTGCGCTTCTTATAAAAAACAGCAAATCACTTCAAAATGGAGACGCATGTCTAGCAAGCCAACTTCATTCAAGGGAGTAAAATTCAAGATCTTAGGAGTACAGAGCATTTCATGTTGTTAACATTTTCAAAGTACCTGAAGAATTTAAAAAAAAAAAACGTGCAGTAAATTTTTCCGACAGAAAACCAATAGAAAATAGCTGCTGCATTTTCACCAGGCACATATATTTGTGAGAAACTGAGAGTGCTATCAAATGGTGCTTTGGCGCTTAAAAATAGAAAACACTTTGTAAAGTGGCAGCCACGGCCTACAAGATATTCAACCAGGAATAAAAAGAAATGATGTACCGTTCTTGGCTTTGCAAGATTTGTGATCAGGCTGGAGCAGATACCCTTCTACGCAACTGCATGTGTAGGAACCATCATGGTTAGTGCAGGTTTGGCTACAGGTACCGTAAATAGAACACTCATCAAAATCTGTTGGAAAGAGGGGAGAAAGGACAGTTAAAGAAATACTTATTTTAGTTACTATTTCCTACAATTTTCATGCCACCTAATCCAACAACTCAAAGCAGCTTATAAAAAAATAAAAATAAAAATGCTGAATAACAGTAGCAGTAGCAGTAGTAGGCTTTGCCTGTTAAGATTTATATCCCACCTTTTCTGCAGAACATCAAGATGGCAAACATAGCACACCTTGCTCCAATCCCCCTATAGCAGTGGTTCTCAACCTGTGGGTCGGGACCCCATTTGGGGTCGATCGACCATTTCACGGGGGTCGCCAAGCAAGGCTGTCCGCCATTTTTTTTGTCCGCCATTTTTTTTGTCCGCCATTTTTTCCCCTTTTCCGGCGGGTGCCTTACCTCCCTTGGGCTGGGCCAGCTGGTGGTCGGCCTGCTCTGTCTCTGCCGCTTGCCAGCTACGCCTCGGCCGTCGCAGGGGGCGGAACCATGCATGCGCGGCGCTCCCGGGCAGGGAAAGTCCTCGACTTACGACTGGTTGGGTAGTCCTCGACTTACGACTGGTTTAGTCCTCGACTTACGACCGGTTTAGTCCTCGACTTACGACCGGTTGGGGTCGCGGCATTAAAAAGGTTGAGAACCACTGCCCTATAGCAACAGCCACTTGTCATCGACTGTATATGGGATTGCACTTCCCTGACTGAGCTGGTGTGCAGTTTGGGGCTCCCCCTGGACTCACAGTTCCTGCTCAAGGAGCAGTTGGCAGCTTTTGTCTTGTGCACCAGCTGCGACCTTTCTTGGACTGGGAGGTCTTGCTCATGGTTATTCACCTCCTAGTTTGGATTAGTGCAATGTCCTTTACATGGGCTGCCTTTGAAGACCCCTTGAAAGTTACAACTAATCCAGAATACAGTGGCATGGGTTATATTGGGTGTTCATACATTCATCCATGTTATACCTCGGTACAATGTAGGTGGCACAATGGTTAGAATGCAGCATTGCAGACTGACTATGCCCACAGCTAGGAGTTCAATCTTGACTGGCTCAAGGTTGACTCAACCTTCCATCCTTGTAAGGTCGCTAAAATGAGGACAGGTAAAATGGGGGCAATATGCTGACATTGTAATCAGCCCAGAAATTACTGTAAAGCACTATGAAGTGGTATATAAGCCTAAGTGCTAGTGCTATTGCTACATTTTATTGTGTGAGGTGCACTGGTTCCCCTTTCCCGTTTGTGTGCAATTTAAGGTGCTTGTTATCACCTTTAAAGGTCATTATTTTTTTTTCTTGCATCTTGTCATTTTTAAATTCACTTTCAAATCAGTTTTATTCTTGTCAGATCACCGTTTTGCTGTTTATTAAAAAAAATTAAGGCTTTAAACTTAGTTAAAATTTATTTGGGTATGAAATGAAGGAAATTCACCAGGTGTTGTAAAACAGGTCACCAACGTTTGTCAGTTGGCGGACCAGAGGAAAAGGGAGGGGGAAGCATTTTACATGTGTGCGTGCACACAGGGCCATGAGCACGCACGTGCCACAAATGGGGCGGGGCTAACGCCTGCATAATACTCACTAGCCCTGCCCCATTCTTGCATGGCGCAGCATCTTGTTTCTGGGCCTTACAGCACAGCAGCAGCCATTTTTGCGCCTTGCAGTACAGCAGCGACCTGGTTTTGCACCCCGTGATGCAGTGGCGCCCCATTTTCGCACTCCGAGGCGCAGCAGCGGCCCGTTTTTACACCCCGTGGCACAGCATCCTGTTTTTGCACCCTGTGGCCGTGGTGCTAGCACAAGTGAAGAGGTGTGCGTGCACACATGTGCACGCTGACCAGCCTATCCCGCAGCCTGGACGCCAGCATGACACAACCCACTACCGGGACGTGGCCCACAGGTTGGGGGCCCCTGCTGTAAAACCTGTCAATCCAAAGATTCCTAACAGTTGAAAAGCAGTTAACAAGCCATTTCCCAAAGTGATTAGAAAAGGAATATGTGAACCCAATGCCTTTTCAAACCATTCAACCATGATTTGAGAGCTCTAAACCCACTGGAGACTGCTAACTCACAATCACTTCTCAAGAAGCAACTGTATGGAGCACTTATGGGCAATTGGAAGTTTTCTCCTTGACCAGAAAGGAATTACTGAAGGGGCAGTATACTTGCTGGCTCTTCCTTCTGCCATGGTCAACGGCTCTGATTTTTGTGCAACATCTTCTGTCCACTAGTTCTTCCACAGAAGTAATTGCCTCTCTCACATTTGTCAAGATGGGTTGTGATAGGGAAAATCTCTGAATAAGCATCTTAAAAATTGCAACAACCAATTTATCACTGTTCTTACCCATAAAGGAAGGAGGGAGAGTTTATGAATGAGGTCTAAGGAAGTCCAGAAAACGTAGCCTATCTGCTCATTTTTCACTTACCTTTGCAACTTTTCCCATCTTCAGCTACTTGGGAGGAACTGTTACAATAGCATATGGGTCCATTCAGAGTTGGGGCACAATGGTGTTGGCAGCCCATACTTGAACAGTTTGCCAGAAGCTCTAAAAAGGAGGAGGAGGAGAAGTAGTAGTATCAGTTAGAGGTATAGAAGGAAATTAAAGTTTTCAGCAAACTTAACTCCTTGATTGGTACTACTATACATCCATTCCTCTTTTGCATTAATATTCACAACCGGCAAGAAAGTTCTACAAGAAACTCCAAAGTTTACCCTCAGCTACTGTAAAACCTCTTCAGGCTCATCTTAAAGTCCTGCTAATTGTGACACAAAAATGTCTTTACTATTTTTAGAGAATATATGTGCCAGTTGAGGTTGCTGCTGCCGCGCCCTCTCCCCTCTGGCTGCTGGTCACTGCCCAGCACGGCCATTGGCTTGGGCTAGAGGAGAAAAAGGATACCTGGTGTGTTCATATAATGCCTGACCTACTCCTTGCTCATGCATTCTTCAGGCATTACATGGGCTCTTTATAAACCTTGATACAGCTGGTCTTCTGGAGGGACAATAGATTCATTAAATGTTCTTTTTTTAAAAAAAAAAACCTAATAAACCTATGAGCTTTTTTTTTTTTAAGTTGTTGGTTAACTTAAACTAGAAAAGAGTGCCAGTTCTGTCCCATCTAAGTGGATTAAAGATTTACTATTGCTTCTCCTAACTAGGGTTTTTTTATGTCCATGTTTTCTTTTGTTTTAATTTTTGGAAGTGGAAGTATGGTCGTTCTGCCTCCTCTTATACCATTTTGCACACGCCATGGGATAGTTCCAGGTGCAGCTGACTGCAAACATTTGCTGTCAGCATTGCCATCCAGCAAACTTACCAGCTTGAATATTTGGAAACTGAGTGAAATTAACAAGAGTTACATTAAGAAAGAGTCTCTTTCCTAATCAGGTGATTGAAAGACTAGTAAACCTCTATCCAAAGACAGTCCAGCTAACAGGATTGTGGGGTGTAAGACAACCAGAATGAAACAGGAGGAAGCCTCAAAGCATCTCTGTCTGGAATCCTTCTGCAGTCATCTTTTCCCCCATTGGCTTGTCAGCTGGACTCTTCTGGATATAGGTCTACCAGTTTTCCAGAAGATCAACTAGCTAGCAAAGCCAAAGAAATTCCTATGTTTGAATTGTCTCTAGTAAAACTGTAAGAAAAGGGCAACTCTCAAGTCTTATTACTAAGGCAAATTAGAGTTCAGCCATCAGGGTACCACAAATTATGCCAGCACGTTTTTCTGAGGACTCAAGAATGAGGGGAATGCACAGTAACACAACTGTATGGAAGAGCCCTTCTGTGACTTGTTTTGCATGTATATTGCACAATGCAATATTCAGGAAAAGCTTTGCTTCTACACAGCACGTCCACTAAAAGTAATTTAGATTCAATTGCCATGTCAGTTTGTGTTCATACATTTCAGCTACACCATTCTTCATTTCAATCATTCTTATTCAAAAATAATGCAACTATGCTCTCTAAATATGCTATGGAGTCTTATGTAAATTCTTGTACTACAGATTTATCTGCATTTCTTACATTTATACTTTTTAAAACAGATTTTTAATTAAGAAAGTCATCAGGATATCAACTCAAGCAGGAGTCCACAAATTCTATAGATCCAAACAACTTTGGCTCAATCTTTAAGCAGCCCGTCTCTGGCTGATAAAGATTAATCAATCAGGTAGTGAAATAATCAGTCCAACACTTGTTTTCTATACCAATTTTATCAGATTACCCATATTTTCCAATTTGACCCTCTTCTATTAGAATATGTATGAAAATTCCTCGTTTATTTAGATATTCCTTTACTCATTCATTTTGACAGTCAACTCTGAGGCATTCCAGTCACAATCCTGAAATTAACATTGTATTACCGGTATGCTTCATCCTTGTAGTATCAGCCATGGGATGATTACACACATTCTCTTTTAGAATTTCTCAGGGAAATTTCCTACTTCTCGGGGTACCCAACACTATTTATTTTACGAGCTGGATCAAGATAGGGCTTGAAAGATTATGGGGGTTTTGAAATATCCCCAGTAATGTGTCTCCTTGAGCAATGCAGTGATTTCATGACCTCCCAACAATGGATTCACCTCTAGAACACTGAGATCAAAAAGTCTTGAATATCAACCAAAGGGACAGTTGAAGGAGGCAGTGGCTACAGCAAAGTTGCCCTTCATATGTCTGGATTTCATGGTTAATTGCTACTAATGACTGCAATATATGTTTCCATCTGTCTGGCGGTTCCCCTGACACAAAGAGGAGAGACAAAGTGGGACCAATAATGAACTCTCCAAACAGGTCTTTCCTTTCTATTATCCAAGAATCCATAACAAGTCCAGATTCCACCAAAGACAATTAAGGAGCGCTCACACAGAATGTAGAGATTTCTCCAAAAGTATGTAAGTGTTATTCCTTCTTCCAGAATATAATAGCACAATGTCAAAAAGATGCAAATAAAATGCTGAGGAAAATGAGAAGTTGTATGTCACTTTTTTTCCAGATTGAAAGCCCAGTTCTATTCTCTGACATCTAAGGATTATATATTCTCAAACAACATGGGGCTGAATCTGGGCTCAGCAATCTTTCAATTATTAGGGGCTATTTCATGCTTAAAAGATGTCCAATGACTCTTCAGAAAGACCATCTTTTTTTTTTCATTCGTTTTTGGAAGAGGGGAGTTTCTTACTGATGGGGATGGCACCAGTAGGACACCAACCAGTTTAATCCCATCTTTAATTACTGCCATATGCTCTGAAATGCTGCCACTGAAATTTGATGGCAAAAGGACTGAACCTTAGTGACACAATTTCAGATTGCCTTTGTAAGGATAGAGCGGTTGAATAATTTGACTCCCCAAGGGCTTCTACTGCTATTTCCACTGATGTTTCAAGGTAAGTTAGGGTAAAGGTTCCAATCTGTTTAAAATTTATAACTAAATTTAACCAGACCAATTATGGGGTATTTAAGGTCTGGGAATCAAATGGAGTCCAAAGATTGCCTATCCTAAATTAAGTAAGTATGACCTAATTTGATATAAATTGTCAATCCTAAGATTCTGCAGTGCACCAAAAAAGAACTGGATATGCAATTATTCAGAAGTTCTGGTTTGTTTTTTGGTGAACCCACTAAAAGCAACATGCTGCCCATGAACATGCAATTTAAAAAAACAATGATGTGCTTGATAGCCCTACCTATAAAATTCTCCTGCCACCTTCTAAATCTGCAATTGAGCCTGAACCCTGAATAGGAATGATGCCCGGGCATTTTTATCAACTTTTACTTGAATGCTATTATTTATTAGATTAGAAAAGACAAAGCTCATATGGAGGTTTCTATTTATGTTCAAGGGAATACAAGTCAAGATACCTAGCATATCTTCCTGTCCTAGATCAAAAAAAGAAAAGGTTTAGCAGTAGCCTAATCCCTTGCATGAGTTTTACTCTATTCAAATTTACAGTGCCTAAGGTATAATGAGTTCACTTCTACTGTACTGACAATATCTGTCTGTCTTCACTTCAAAGGGACCTTCACGGAACCTTCCATTGTTAAGTAAGAAGATAGTAAGAAGATACAACAGCATCAACCCAACTACTTAAATGGCCAGTAAGTCTCCTTACTCCTTGGGCAAGATTATCCATGTGTGAAATTCCCAAAACAGGAAAAAGTATATACTTGTCAGGCAAAGGGCAAGCTTTAAGTCCTATTTATATGAGCTTTACTGGAGCCGATACTAAGAAAAGACCGCTGTATCCTCCTATGAATAGGTCTTGGTTTTACTACTGAATTCCAAGTCTCTCAGTTTAACAGGACTTACTTTTTCTTCCTTGGACTTTTATATTATATCTCCAAAATCCACTACATGAGCTGTGCCTTCATAGACAAAGATGCCTCCAAACAGAAGAACATGTTAATACATACTATTTCAGCCACAGGCTATTAAATTTGCAAGACTTTTAAGTCCAATCAATTGCCTATAATCTCAGCTTTCAAGAAGATTCTGAAAGCCAACACAAGTGTACTTAACTTCCCAGTCAATCTCAGTACTATCTGAATACTTGGCTAAATGGCTTTTTAATTATCTGGGAAATACCTACCTCATAGTTCCCAGCTACACCAACAATGCTTGTGACATAAAGACACCATTCAAATCAGAACATAAAGGAGGAGGAAATGTACCAAACGCCAATCGTTCAAATTCAGCAATAAGATAAGCTTGCCTAATTATAAATAGAAGCAGACTGGACTATGGCATTTGTGGCTAACAAATAACGGATGTGCAAATAACTGGATCCAAAGCTTTTCTGTGGCTATCCTGGCTAGGAATTCTTAAGTGTAGCCTAACATATCCAGAGGGCATGAAATTGGAAAAAAGCTACTCAATTGCTTGAAGATAATTAAGTCCCTCCCCACTGGCATGCCTGCAACTGATGAAAGGTCTGCTCTCCTAATGTGTGTCATCAATGGTCAGTCTGTCAGATCATTTACAATATCTATCTGCATGTTTTGCTTCCTCTTTTCTCCTCTATGCCTGTTGCAGTGAGTCATTTAGATGCTGTTCATTATAACAATAGCAAAAGCACTTAGCCTTATATACTGCTTCGTAGTGCTTTACAGCCCTCTCTAAGCGGTTACAATGTCAGCCTATTGCCCCCAACAATTTGGGTCCTCATTTTACCGACCTCAGAAGGATGGAAGGCTGAGTCAACCTTGAGCTGATCAGGATCAAATTTCTGGCTTTGAGCAAAGTTTGCCTGCTTTCTAACCACTGTGCAACCATGGCTCCTATACTGTATACGCAGCACTTAAGATTTTAAGAATGAAAGCACCCCCACATTATCATCATATGAATGGTCCTTATATAATCATAATCATAATCATAATCATAAAGTTGGAAGGAACCTTGGAGGTCATCTAGTCCAACCCGCTGCTCAGGCAGGAAATCCTACACCATTTCGGACAAATGGCTGTCCAGTTTCTTCTTTAAAACTTCCAGTGTTGGAGCATTCACCGCTTCTGCAGGCAGGTTGTTCCACTGGTTAATTGTTCTAACTGTCAGGAAGTTTCTCCTTAGTTCTAGGTTGCTTCTCTCTATGGTTAGTTTCCACCCGTTGCTTCTTGTCTTGCTTTCAGGCGCTTTGGAAAATAGCTTGACTCCCTCTTCTTTGTGGCAGCCCCTGAGATATTGGAACATTGCTATCATGTCCCCCCTCGTCCTGATGATGATATCATAATCACCATCATCTGAAATGCCCTTAAATAAAACACACAAATAAACAGAAGTCTCCAAGGATGAAAACTTGCAGATTTCCCAAGTGTGGTCAATTTGACCACACAATAGTTGAAGCTGCTTGTAAAGAGATGAAGTGTCAAGTGATACATGTTACTCTTAATTTCATTTTCAAGCTTCCATTCCTTGTCTGAGACCTTTTTAAATATTATATACATATACGTGTGTGTATGTGTATATGTATATATTCCCTGGAACTTCACACATTTCCTGATACTTCATTGCTCCCTTACAATCTTCATCAAGAGAATGTCTAACAGCCTATGTTTTCAATACAGATCAAACCCTATCTCAGTTATTGTTAAAATGAACATTTGAAAGATGCTAAAAGCAATTCTACAAGCATAGCAGACATTCTTATGATATGTGCAGATGCACAACAGAACAAGATTTATTATGCCAAATTTTCCAAGCTGAGATCCTTGTTTAGAATGCCAGACATGCAGGTCAATGAATCAAACACTAATTTAGCTTTTTTGTTTTCTATATGCTTCAGATAAGCTGCTTTTTTAAAAAAAAAGCCCAGCATGCATGCATTAAATGACTTTTTTAACTTGAAAAACTGCTCTGGAGAACAATGGCAAAAGAGGCCATATGTCATCACTTGGAATAAGCCAATCAACTCAGCTGGCTTTTGCTACAAAAAGGAATACTTTGTTCACATGCATCCAAACTAAATCCCTTTGCTCCAATTATGTCTTTCTCTTTATAGAGTATGCCTCTTTATAGGGTGATATAATTTATTTCTATGCCAATTCTTGGCCAAAAAGTCTCCAAAGGTATTTATGAAGTGATATACAAAACTCAACCTATACCTTTAAAGTAGTAATATATCAGTGATATATTTAAAAATTATAAATCAAAATGCATGCCTTTTACAATGAAAAGCAATACTACTATAAACATACCAAACCATTGGTTTTGGGTGGTCCATACTAAACTGAAAGGTATGTTTCCATTGTTTTGGTCCATATTCAGAAAGAAGCTCAGCTGGATTTCCCAAAAGTGCTTTTTTCTAAAAGGCAGCTGGACTTTCTTGGTGTTTTTTTTTCCCCTTTGAAAATTTTTTATTTCTCATCCAAGAAGTTTCTCCAGTTCTTGGATGAGAAGCGAAATATTTTCAAAGAAAAAAATCCAACAAAGTCCAGTTGCCTTTTGGAAAAAAAAAGCACCTTTGGGACAACCATGACCTGGATGATTGAGAATCTCCATAGACACTCTGATGGATCTGATGGTTTAAATGTGGTTTTTCTAAATCGAAAATGTTGAAAAGTGGGAAAAGGCCCAAACTGAGGAATCTTATACGAGTCGTAGCACATTGAAAACTTTGAAGACTGTTTCATAGTAGGATCTC
>NW_015387260.1:393138-451066 GCF_001527695.2 Protobothrops mucrosquamatus | reverse complement strand
AGCCGGAACGCGGCGGAACCGCGTTCCGGCACCTTTTTCCGGGCCGGCCGCACCGGAAATAGCCCCTCCCACACCGGAAATAGCCCCTCCCAAATTTTACTTGCATTCCTGTTCTCTAAAGGGGCGGTCCTAGGGTTTGATGAGGGCGTGGCCAGGTTTGAGTTCCGCCACCTTTTCTCCGAGAAAAAAAGCCCTGTCCGTAAGTATTTCCCCACTTCCCTAAGGCAAGTGGTAGGGATGCTCTGAAGAAAATCCAAATAGCACCAGCAATAGCACTTATATATCACTCCACAGTGTTTTACAACACTCTCTGGGCAGATTACAATGTCAGCATATTCTCCCAAACAATCTGGGTCCTCATTTTACCGACTTCAAAAGGATAGAAGGCTGAGTCAACCTTGAGCTGGTCAGGATCAAACTCCTGACTGCGGACAGTTAGACTGCAATACGGCATTCTAACCACTGCGCCACCACAACTCTTCCTTAGGAAATCCTTCCTTAGGAAATTGTTATAGGTTTATTTCCAGTGGGGCAGTGACATCTCGCCCTATATAATATCTGATCTGTGATCCTATCATGAATGCAGGCATTAATAACTGCCTTCCTTAGGAGTAGAAAAACCTTAGAATAAGCCTTACTGTGTATGAACACTGAATAAGTATATTTTCCATCCAAAGAATTAGTGAAAAAAATGCCTAAATGTTTAAAGGTAATCTGTGGGATGGGCATTAATTGACCAGGTATGTCTGATATTTCTTCTGCCAAAAGTCATTACTTTTTTGTTTGTTTGTTTATACTTTATTCTCAATTTTTTCCCTTTCACAATAGTTGGCCAGTCTGATCAGCAATCTTTTAAGGTCAATCTCAGTCTCAGTGCAGGAGATAAGAACCATGTTATCATGATAAATTAGGACTGACTTATTACATCCAAGGAGAGAGAGAGAGAAATATGGTGACTACACAGCTGCCACAATGTCATAAATATAAAAAAATTTAAGAGGACATGTAGACAACCCTGTTTTAACACTTTTCTTCACTGGAGAACATCTAATGAAGAACCTTAGGAGGCTTCTCCTGTATGTGTAGAGGGCATAGGAAGGGACGTTAAAAGGACAGGAAGAGCTGCTACCAAGGCAATGATCAGATAAGAGAAGCTTGAGCCTGGGTCATAAAAAAGGCATGAGAAAAGAAGGCCCTCCCTAGTCCATACAAAAATAAAGCAAGGGAGGCAGAACCACATTCAGAGTCAAAAGATTTTGTTACAATAAAAGTAGTTCTGACATAATATGGTATTGATTTCTTTGTCTGTTGTACCTCGTGGGGCTGGCATTCTGGCCATAATATCTGTACTGAGTTTGATTATTGGCCTGAGCCAATATCTCTCAATATCTGTTTTTTGCATTTCTCTCATGACCAAGGCCTATCTACTGAAGCAAAGCAGAGATGAGATTAATGCATTTCAGTATAGTTGTTGTTGTTTTTAAATTCATTGGTGTACTTTTGAATCAAGACCTTCAGTGATTTATGATGTGATGACCTTTGATGTTGAAATCCTGCCTGTTTCAGATGGAAAAAGGCTGTTGCTTCCTCCCAATCCTTTAGTTTATTTAGAAGATATTGGTCATAAAGCTTGGAGGAAATGTCTTCAGATTTTGGCTCTGTCAAAGGTCTCAGCAGCACTTTCATAATCTGCTAGTTTGCTTTCCACTTTGAAACAAAATTATATATTTCATTTCATGTATATTCTTAGATTAAACCTTCATAGGGCTGGATCAGTCTCAGCCTGATCTACCTGATGAGATTACTCATGGTGGTGAATGGTGATGATGGTAAAATTAACTAGATCGCTGTGAGCAAATTGGCAGAAAAAGTGGATGAACTTATAATGTATACAAGCAAATAGACGTGCTAAATCAATTTTGCTGTTGGCTTGTGAAAACAGAAAGCTACATTTAAAAAAAAAGGGAACTGTTCAAAAAAGTCGGAACTGAACAAATCACTCTCCCCAGTATTCTTTTGGCAGCAACCAGCAGAATTGCTCTTCCATTCACTTGACATTAATGGAATTACATACAACAAACAACATTTATTAAACCAAGGCCATCGGCCACAGCAGTTTAGAAAAGAGTTATTCTGCCTTATCTTCATTGACAATGGCAGGAGGGCTTTTATAAGCTTTAAGCAAACACTCTTAGGAATTTTCTATTTGCTGAGCATACACATTCCAGCAGAAGGGGTGGTGACTATCTACAGAGGTTGCTGATGGACACCGAGTCCATCCAGCCTCTTCCCAGAGTGGCCTTTGACTGCTTTCATCTTTTCCATGCAAGTTACAAACACTATATTCACAGCTGTATAAGCAATTGTCCACAGGCTCCACCACAGGGAAAGATCTCAGCCTGAAGCTTCATGAAGTTGTCAACACAACTGTATGGTGGCTAGCAAGCTCAAGAGGCTATTCTGCATGATCCTGCCAGCCCTGGCTCTCCCACGATATAACTCTTAACCCCTGCAATCTTGATCTGGAAGATGGGCGATTCAGAGATTGCAGAAGAAAAGGCATCCTTCTTTATAACAAATACAGAAGGGGCCCGCATTTTACACTGCTTCAAGAATGTATAAGATTATCTCAAGTGAGCGTTGGAAATGTAAATGTAAAGAAGGAATTTTTTATCATCTAGAGTGGACATGTGACAAAACAAAAAATATTGCAGTAGGATTCATATTTTAATACAGAAGATTCTAAAAGTGAATATAAAGATAAAACCAGGGACTTTTCTTTTAGGTCTAGTGGATAAAGACTTTGAAAAAAAAATTGGAACTTTGATGTAATATATGTTGACGGCAGGAAGATTACTTTACACACAAAAATGGAAGGACACTTTGATTCCCACAATGGACAAATGGCTGCAAAAGTTGATGGAGTTAGCAGAGATGGCCAGGTTGACTGCTTTGATTAAAAAAAAAAAAGAAGACAATTAATTTTGTTTGTACCTGGAAACTACTTTGGACTTTGTGCTTGAGGTGGAAAAAAATTAAATTTTGATTTTGGATTTTGCTGGGTTTTGTTATAGAAATGGCTAGTATATATTATTATATAAAAGTAAAAGGTTGAGGTTGTGTTATTACCTTATTCTACCGCACCACAAGAAATCAGAAGTCAACGGGTTTTTTTCTTTCTTTTTCCCTTCTACCCTACACTTTTCTCGCTTCTTCTTTTCCTCCCTTATTTTCCCCTTATTATCTTTTTTCTTTGTATTTCTGTATTTTAGATTTATATTTTGATAAACTAAAAAAAATGTTGAACTCAGAATTTACACTGCTTCAATCAGACTGACTCAAAGAAGGACACACAGTTCCCCCAAGTCAAATAAGAAAGACAATGCAACATCAACAATATAACCAAAACTAAAAGCCGCAAGATACAATCCAACTACAATCAAATGGGGTTTAAACAATTAAGGGTAAAACAAGAAACAAAAATTGCCAACTCATCACGCACAGGAATAGCCACAGCAACCTGGCCCAAACATGGAAGAACAAAGTCTTTACTTCTCAACAGGAGTATGGGACATTAGTTGTGGGAGGCAAAAGTTATCATTTTCTATTTATTTACTGTTTTAAATTTTTTTTTAATGCCACTTCTATTGCTCAGCTATAAATTCTCCCATGCTGTCTGTCGTATGTGCCCATAACCTTGCAGTCTCACTGGGCCTGCAAAGTCCCAGTAAAAATTTGATGGTAGGAACACGTTTGCTCACTTTCAATTTTCCGGTAAAACTTTGCTGGGAGTCCCAGGGTATCTGAGGGCTACCAGGATGTGCAAGATTGATAGAGGGGATAACAGGTTTTGAGGCCTAAAGACTAAACATAGCAGACTCCCTCCCCATTGGGGGAAAATAGAGACCCAGGCCATATCCTCCCTAGAATTTGCTATTTTTAAGATCACTTAGAACCCTTCCACACAGCAGTGTTAATTTAACTGAAGATGACCCTTGGACCATCCCACACATTTTCCTCTCTCCAATAACATTTTTCTAAAAGCCAAACAGAACAGACATAATTTTGCAATTGCTGGCTGCTCTCAGCTTCATGTTCAGCTCAAAGGAATGAGTGGATAGCTAGCCCCTTGCCAATATGGCTGCCCTTTAGCAGAGGAGAGTACCTTTACCCTCACAATGAATCCAAATGGAAAACAACAGCTTGTTTACTTCCTGTGAAAGGAAGTTGCTTTCTGGCATAAAGAACAGTAAAATAAGGTTGTATGTTTTCCAGAACTGACACTTGTGCCGTTGAAAAGAAAAAGATGCTGGTGAAGTCCTATCTTGAGAAGAAGAAAAACAACAGCTGAGCCAAGACAATATATTTAAAAAACAAAACAAAACTGGAAACTAATGACATCCTTCACAGTCTGACACACATCTGGTTTATTCTGGCCAGGAAAATGAGGAACCAAAAACTGATTCACTGTTGACTAGCCTATTTTGTTCCGTAAGTCTAGATAAGGGGTGGGGAACTATGGCCCTTTAATGGTTGGCTCAGGAATTCTGCGAGTTGAAGTCCACAAGTCATAAAGGGGCCGTAATTCCCTATCTCTGGTCTACACAAAACTTCAGAAATGCCAACCAAAGTGCTGCGACAAGGTAGAACCCATCAAAGAATGGTATGGAATAGCTCAGGGATAGGCAACCTTGGCTCTTTTATGACTCGTGGACTTCAACTCCCAGAATTCCTGAGCCAGCATGGCTGGCTCAGGAATTCTGGGAGCTGAAGTCCACGAGTCATAAAAGAGCCAAGGTTGCCTACCCCTGGTATAGCTTTACTGATTAGTAAGCTGACCATACAGTATCATGAAGCAATGGGCATCAGCCACAGTAAAGTTAAATGAAGATGAGCTATAAAACAGTAAGACAGGCTACAATAAAAGATAAACGGGCAAGATCAAAGAGTGTGGGATAAAATACAAAAATATAAAGCAGGATTACTAAAATATAAAGCAATGTGTGCTTAGATGAAGGCATTATCTTTACATGCTGCTCCAATGTGTTCAATAAAATGTGTTCTCAGTTGAACAGTCCTGACTGTAAACTTAGCAGTTCTAGTGGCTAAATACGTGTTTGGGCCTTGAAGAAGATAAAACCTTTTATTGCTATCCTAATGTGTAGTTCTGTCAAGTTCTGTCTCTGTAAATACTGGGCCCTTGCTGGGATATATAATTAGCCATTGAATAGGACGGACACATTGTCTTCTATTTCTGGTACTCCACATACAAGTGTTCTTTCCGAGTATTGTCCATACAGTGTTTAACCATAGACTCCATCCATTCCACTCTTGCACTGGAAGGTCTATTCTGTGGTACTGTTACTGAGTTAGATGCAGTGTCAGTTATTTTTCTCTTTCAAAATATCTTGGCCAGCCATTTTAACAACCTGATGTTTGCAAGTGGCTCAGTGACAATTTGGGCACTAACATCTAAGACCCTTGTTTAAATATGCCTTGGCCTCATATCTGGCTGAGAGTAAATACTGTGCACTGATGAGCTTATCTAGTTTGGTAAAGAAACGTCTGCAAGAAAACAGCCAAGCTCAGAGAGCACCAAGGACCTCACAGTTAAACACTGAGTTACAAATATTCCCTTCTCTCAGTAGGTACTGTGTTGATAAACTAAAACTAAGAGATGGTTCTGGGAAAGTCATTTGCCCTTCCCAAAGGCTTGCTTTCTTAATTCCTTAAGCCTCTAACCAATGGAAGCCATTGCACTTTCCAGGAAGGAAGAGAATTGCAGGACCCATAATCCTGATGCCTAATCACCAAAGTAAGCCTGCACAGAAGCCAGAACAGTATCACGTCCTTGAACAGAAAAGGACAGGGCCAGCAAAGGCAGCACGGGAGACACAGAGAAAACAAGCTTATCATAGAAAGGGTAGGGCTACTGCTTTCACAAGTGCCAGTATGACCCTGCTCTCTTTGGGCAGACATGAACTAAGATCTCAAGAGTAAAATCCTGTGCAGAAGAATGCAAATTTATACTGAAGGGAAAAGTAAGGAAGGTGATTAAAGAATCTTCTTCAAGTTCAGATTTAACTGCAAAAATGCCAACAGTCCTCACTTAAAAACAGTAATTGGGACCAGAATTTCTGTCACTACACGATACTTTTGTAAAACAGGACATCACATGACCGGATTGTTTAGAAATGGCAATCCTGCCAGTGTCTATTGTTATTGTTAAGCGAGCACCTCATTACTTCCTGCCGGCTTCTGTTGGAGAAGCCACAGACAGTCGCATGTCCTGAGTGGCTCACATGCAGGCCAGCAGAGTGTGACCAAGTGCTCAGGAGCATGTGGGGCACATAGGTAGCTGCTGCAGCCCTGTGTGAGCGCTGTGAGAAAGTGATGGGAATATCCATTTACCAGGAGTGACTTGCAATCTTCTCTTCCAACTACCCCGCTCACTTTTCTTGTGGGAAGCCAGACAAGGGAAGGTTATAAATGGTGATTGTGGGAGTATTGGATCAGCCAGAGATTTCAAGGATTGTCCATAAATACCACTTGTTCGGTACCTGCATAACTTTTAAGTCATCACAATAAGTGATAGTTAACGAGGACTGCCTGTTTACCACTTAATATATGGCATGAAACGACTCTTCAATTTTAATTTATTTATTAAATTAAAAAACCGTGAAAGGGTAGCTACATTTTTTTCTTCACTAGTCATGATCAGAAGAGGCCTTGCCTCCCTGTAACCCTTGGACAGAAATACCTTTTCCTCTATCAAATTCCTCTCTCTTCAGGGTTTTTGGTTATTGTTGTCCTTCCATTTTCATTCAATTTACAATCATGGCAAACACCAGTCAATAATATCACCGGTGAACACTATCAAAAGAAATCTTAAGAAATGTTGAACGTTCCTTAAGAATGAAATAGAAAAACAAATGATTCATATACAGAGGAAAAAAATATCTAGGGAACTAGGAGGAAAATGTTTAGCATAGTATTAGTTTGTCGGTTCTTTACAGAAATTCTCTATTTTTGTTTCCCAGCTCAGGGTCTTCCTGTTTGATTAACACCTGTGAAGATATACCAACAAAATCTCTGCATCACTCCCTAGTAAAGAAAGCATATTTACTATTAAATAATGTACTGCCTTGTATCAGTTTTGGCTTGTAACATTTAAAAATGCATAATTACACAAAAAAGAAAAGATTCGGGGGGAAATGCTAAAATCCCTCGAAATTCACAATCAATATCAGCCAAGAAAACTCCAGGAGTCCACCTTATATTGGAAAAACTATTTTGCAAAGCAGGAAAAAAATAACACCACTTCTAACTTCTATTAATGTTCACATGCACACATAATTCCTTCCCGTTCCCTGGTTTCATTTTTTCTCTCAGGGAAGCTTTTCATATCACGCAAAAAGCTGCAACAGAGAATAAACAGATGATTCATCTTCCTTTACAAGCTCAAGTCTGCCAGTGCCAACAGCCTTGCAATCAGCATGATTTAAAGAAAGTGTTGCAAATCCCAATATTATCTCATATAATTCACGCTTGGCACATAACCCCACTTGAAATATGTCCACTGGAATTTCTTCCTATGAACAGCTAGCAGCAATGCAACTGCAAATGGAATTTATTTATTTGATTTTTATCCCGCCTTTATTACTTTACAAATAACTCCAGGCGATGAAAATCCACACATTGCCATTTTACATCATTTTCCTTTTATATAATTTATATCACACAGTTGTTGTCACAATAAGAAATGCATTTATGAGAAGAAACTTGGGTCTCTATGAAAATGATCTCATATTTTCTAGGGGAAAAAAAATAAAAGGACAATCCTGAAAAAGGAGCAAATCTGAAAAGAGATTCGCAAGGATAAAATAAAATGCTTATTACTACTTTACAAAGGAAAATTCAAGAGCAGAACCAAGAAAATAAATAAATGTAAAGGACAACTTTTTGAAATAAGGTTGTTCTTTTTAATGAAGAATGTGTACAGAGGTACTCAAGTTTGGGCACAATTGAACCCAAAATTTATGTTGCTAAGCGAAACATTTATTTATTTATTTATTTATTTATTATTTATTTATTATTTTGATTTATATCCCGCCCTTCTCCCGACGGGACTCAGGGCGGCTCACAACCTGTTTAAAAACAAAAACATACCCACAATCCCCACCGAATAAAACCAATTAAAAGCCAAATATTTAACGTTGTGATTTCCTGTTTAAAATTTCCTTAAAATAAACCCGATTTTTAAAATCCTCTCTNGGACGGGGGCACCCACAGAGAAGGCCCTCCCCCTGGGGGTCGCCAGCCTACATTGCTTGGCCGACGGCACCCTGAGGAGGCCCACTCTGTGGGAGCGTACCGGTCTATGGGAGGGAATCTGTGGCAGAAGGCGGTCTCGGAGATAACCAGGTCCTATGCCATGGAGCGCTTTAAAGGTGGTAACTAACACCTTAAAGCGAGTTTGCCCCATTTTACGACCTTTCTTGCCAGTTGTTAAGTGAATCATTGCATTTATTAAGCTACTACCACGGTTATTAAGTGAATTTGGCTTCCCTTGTTGGCTTGCTTGTCAGAAGGCCGTACAAGTTGATCACATGATCCCAGGACACTGCAACAGTCATAAATGAGTCAGCTGCCAAGCATCTGATTTTTGATCATGTGACCATGGGGATGCTGCAGCAGTCGTAAGTCTGAGAAATTGTCATAAGTCACTTTTTTCAGTGCCTCTGTAACTTTGAATAGTCACTAAATGAACTGTTGTAAGTTGAGGACTACCTGTAGTGTGATTTCCAAATTTAGAGAAGGTTTTGCTAGAAGAGCAACCTGAGGATAAAAATAAAATTATGGGCATAGGACCTTTTGCAAAAAAATCTAAAATGAAAGAGTTGGCATGGAGGGTAACATTATCTACAATGGTAGTACAATAGTGATGTGATTCTGCTGCATTTAGAGAAGAGATAAAGATCTGAAGTATATTCTTGTCCCCCTACCTTCAACAAATCTGATAAGAAACCTTGTAAACAAGTTGTCATATCTGTGCAGCTAGTTATAATCTGTGCTCATACACAGGTCTACGTTTTAGGAATGAGTTCTAGAATATTTGTAACACCATGCTAGAGAAGCAATTTAGCAGAAGTTAGCAGATTAAAGAGGCCACACACCTCCAATAGGTGTTAGTTCTTTGTCTTGCAAGGCTGACTGGGTTCATATATTACACTATGCCAAGATGTGGTTTGCTCAAGTGCAATTTATCGTGTTGTGTGAACTCATATAATTATGGCTTTGTCAACAAATCACAATCAAATCATCCCTGAGGTGCAAGCTCAGTAAAAAATCTCAGACAAAACTTCATTTTTTATCCCAGCTTGAAAATCAGAAATTTGTTTTATTTTAAATAATTTGAACCTGCTTTTTGGTAACACATTTTCTTGCCTTCAGAAGTTGTAGGCAGGTTTTTAAGAAGAGGGTGGACAACCATTTGTCTGAAATGATATACGCTTTCCTGCTTGAGCAGGGCGTCAGACTAGAAGACCTCCAAGGCCTCTTCCAACTCAGTTATTCTGTTCTGTTATTCTGGCTGGAAATGTCTGGAAGTTAAAATCCACACATCTTCAGTTGCCAAGGTTGAGAAACACTGCTTTGAAAAGAGAGGGAAAACACCTGGCACCAGACAACTGTGTAAGACAGACATGTCAAACACAAGGCCCGGGGGCCAGATGCGGCCCACGAAGTGGTTTCATGTGGCCCGCGAAGCCATCCTGGAAACAGTGAGGGAATGGCCCCCTTTGCCTCTGCCCTGGCCCAGGCCAGCCGGGAGCCAATGTACAATTTTGTGGTGGGCATCTATGCTGAAACGCATTCAGTCTTAGCTCCACAAGGCTGTCTGGAAACAGCGAGGAACCAGGAGAACCTTGAACAGCAGCCTTGAGGAAGTGGGGCTGGGCTTGGTGCTGCAGGGGCTCAAGGCCCAGGCTGGACATTTGACCTCTGCTGTCCAGGCTCCGGGCAGCCCGCACCACCATCCAGCCCCCCCCCACATGGCCTGAGAGGAACAGTGAGGCTCCTCCAGTGGACCATGCCTTGGCACTTGCCGTGGTTCCACCCCCTTCTGCCAGAGACCCTCAGATCTGTCCTACTCCTGCCTAGGCCCCCACAGGCACCCTTGATGCGAACAATGTAGAGCTGGCCATGCCCACCCAGTAGGCCACACCCACCCTGGCCACACCCATCCGGCCCCCTGAGGGCAACCGCAATGCTGATGCGGCCCTCAATGAAATTGAGTTTGACACCCCTGGTGTAAGAGGACAGTACAGCATCTTTCTTTTCACAGTTCCTACTTTATGGGCAAAGGGCATTATAAAACTCTTCTTCTTCTTGTGCCATATCCGTTATCGGACGTTGGCGATCCTGTTGGCGATCCTGTTTTTATCAGCAGCTGCATGAAAAAGTACTGCTGAGTTTTGTCCAAACCAGTCCCTACTGACAGCAAATGTGTTCCTACTGCTATACTCTACTGTGCATTAGCTGGGATGCTGCAGTGAAGAAAATGACATTTCAAAACAGAATCTGCATCGGTCAAATAAAGAAGGGGACATGGTGGTTATGGATAATGGAAATTATATCTCTGACAGCTAGAAAGTGCCAAGTTAAGAACAGATGGCATAGGGGTTGTTGTCTTTTTGTTTAATTCCTTACAAGCGGAATGCATGTATTTGAGTCTGTTATCCTTCATCTGTAAATAAACAGCTTATCTAAATACCTGTTTCAATTCTCTCACTTCTTCTAAAATATACTTTTTTCCCATATGTCTAAATGTGTCACCTGTTTCTCAACTGTTCAGATGGGGATTTCATTTACGCAAATTTTCAGGATCCTTGGATATGCTACATTGCTATGTTTAATAAGTGTAACAAGACCAGCAAGCACCATTTTGATATAATAATTTGATGCTTTTCATTGGGAAACAATATATAAGTGTTATATGTAAACATACTCAAAATTTAAATCATAGGTATACACATAAGAATTAATTTAGATTCTATAAAAGTAAGTAATGCTGGGATTTTCGAGATGTGTGCAGCATTTAGATCCAAAGCAGAAAAGCTGTAGATATAAAGATATATACAGGTAGTCCTCGACTTACAATCACAATTGAGCCCAGAATTTATGTTGCTAAATGAGATGTTCGTTAAGTGAGTTTTGCCCCATTTTAGGACTTTTCTGGCCACATTTGTTAAGTGAATCCCTGCAGTTGTTAAATTAGTAACACGGCTGATAAGTGAATCTGGCTTCCCCCATTGACTTTGCTTGTCAGAAGGTCGCAAAAGTTGGTCACATGACCCCAGGACACTGCAACCGTCGTAAATATGAACCAGTTGCCAAGCATCTGAATGTAAATCACGTGACCATGGGGAAGCTGCAACGGTCGTAAGTGTGGAAGCTGGTCATAAGTCACTTTTTTTCAGTGCTGTCTGAACGGTCACTAGACAAGCTGTTGTAAGTCTGTACTTGTTTTCTAAATATTAACACATCCTTAATTCCAAGAATGGTTTTACAGTCATCATAGCTGGATGCTAATCTATATTTTAAAAAACTCCAAATGAATACTAAAACTTTCAAAAAGCTGAATCTGTGCCCTCTGCTCTAGTGTGTCCTTTCAAGAAACTGCAGTTCATAAACAGAACCGTGTCCATGAATTGCAGGATGTGAAGTGTCTTATATAGCAGACAGTCCTTGGTTTCTATTCAATCGTGCTTCACATATGAGAGCTTATTCCTGCCAAGATCTCAAGATATTTGAAATGACTTAGATAATAACTTGGCTTAACATAAAGAGATCTAAAGCCTTTTGCCCTCTAAAGTGCCCCTTTGCTCTTTCCTTAGCACAAGCTGCAAATAATCAAAGAAACCCATCATCTCCCCTCTTTTTTTAAAAAAAAAAAAATAGTATAATAGGGCTAATAGTTTGAGAATGATCGGGATAAAACTTTATTGCAAGGCTACAAAGAACTTGGATTCGTTCTTATCAGACAACAGATTATTATGCTCAGAGACTTTGTAAATTTATATTCCCAGCACTTCCATCATTCAAGAAACCTGAGAAGGGATTTATTTACAAGAATGTGTAAGTTCTTCACTCATGCTTACCCCCCTGGCCAACCACAAAAAGCCCTGCCTCCCAAATCAAATTGTAATATGATTTATTTCAAGGTTACATGAGTGACAAGCTCTTAAGGATTTGAAGCGGCAAGTTCTATTAATCAATTACATTACAGAATGTGTGACTAATTCCCATAAGCTCTATTTAAGTGCATGCACATACACACACCCAAATAACCCTGGCTGTGTATTTTATTTTGTACCACAGATGTTGTACAAATAAAAAAGTCATTTAGAGTAGGAGTAATATTTTTGCCAATCAAATACTGCAAAACATTTTTTTAAATAAAGCTATTACAATATTATAACACTGAAGATAGCTAACATGTCTCCTCACAGACTAACCACACCCCATGCCTCAACCATTCCTCCCTTCCTGATTATTTATCAACGTAGTTGTTGCCCTCTGGACATGCTTGAGTTACTCAATTTTCTTCCTCAAATTCAATGTCCAGAGCTGAGCATAATATTCTAGTTGTAGTCTGACCAAAGCAGAATAGAAGGAAAGGATGACTTCTCTTCATCTTGTCACTATATTTCTGCTGATATAGTCTAAAAATGAATGTGTTTTTTGCAACCGCATCATAGTGTTGGCTCATGTTTAACTTGTGATCCAATGAAATGCCCACATCTTTTTCATATGAACTGTGTCCTAGTATGGTTCTAGGCTATGCCACCGATTATTCCTATCTATTGTAAAATGTCACATCTTGCTGATTTTTGCCCAGTGTTCCAGTTTGTCAAGATCCTCCTGAATCTTGATGGTCTCCTTTGACATATTTGCTAACATGATCTGCAAATTTGATAATCGTATTTTCTAATCCTTTTTCCAAGTAATTTTAAAATACCTTGAAAGCACAGAGCCTATAATGTAACTTTTAACTCTAGACACCTCTTTTCTAAGTCACTTTCCCAAAGAGATTGCCCAGATTAAGTGACTGCATAGTCCTGAACTGAGGGGGGGGGTAGAGATTCAGGGTGGCCATACCTTACAATCTCTTGGGATGTATATAGAGGACAAGAGATTATAGTCTTAGTTTGACAAGATTTTGTCTATTATGTGTGAGCAAATAAAGAACTGAACTCGATTAGACTTTGCTGTGTTACCTCTGGGGCTTGGGGCTGACATCTGATTAACTAAATTGATCATTCTATTAAAAAAAAAAAGATCAGGTTGATTCAACATGGTTTATTCTTCTGCCAAACAGTACATTCTTTTCTAAATGCTTAGCAACTGATTGTAAGCTTAGCAATGTTCCAGAATTTTACCCTGCATTGGTATTAAGCTGACTGGTCTATAGTTACCCAAGTCTTCTTTATAGGAATTCTGCTCCTTTAAGTCTTTGGCTCTATGCCTGTCTTTCATGATTTCTCAAAAATGGGAAATATTTACACACTCTTTAATTTTGTGTTAATGTATTCTATCTGAAATAATTTGAGAATAGACAAAAATGCTAGAATACATCCTTGCACCTCATAAAAAATCTTTCTCAGTGACCTTCTGAAAATTTAGCAGATTTTTAAGTATTTATTCACTGTTTTTAACTTTGTTGTATGCCACCTACAGTTGCTTTTGGTGAGATGGGCAATTGTAAAAATTAGATAGTCAGATCAATAGAGAAGATTATTTACCTTATCTCGATAAATAAGATTATTTCTTACAAATCTTCACTGCCCGGAGGACATGTTGAAAGCACTGGTCTTTACTTTTTTTTAAAAAAAAAAAATACTATTCTCATCGTGCATTTTTTTTTCAAAGCAGAAAAATGTCAGCAAACAATTCCAAATATGAACTTTTCCTCTTCAGAAGTGAAACCCTGTTAAGTGACATAGAGGGTCACACACTGCTAGTGCTAGACACACTTCTTCTCAACTAATTAGAACTCCAGAGAAGATTTGCAGGGAAGAATCACAATTGTCACTTTAATCATCAGGGTTTAATTCACTGGGCAGAGCTGGATTCCACAGGCCCGCATATCCAGAAAAGGCAGACTTAAAAACACTTCTCAAATGAGTCACTTTGAACCAAATACATCAGCCGAATCCTGGCAGTTTCTCTGCTGAGTCAGCCAGGTTACATAAGGAGGTGCCACCTCAGAAAAATTGCTGGCTCTCATTCAAATCCTAACACAACTCAGTATGGTTAATGTAACATTAATTGATTTCACTTTGTGTAGTTAACCATCAATAAAGATTCGTGACAGAAATCCTACCATCCCATGCTCCACATCCCTTTACAGAGCTAAGTAATAAATGCCCACTTAGCTGACAGTTCCATAAGAAAAAAAATGAAATACCACCAATCTAATGGTCTTTCTGACACACTAGGTTTGTACAGCCAATGCAACTTTCCTGAAGATTACAGCATTGGATTCCAATTCAGCTGATGGGCACTTCAGGTAGTCCTTGACTTGCAATAGTTTGTTTAGTGACCATTCAAAGTTACAACGGCACTGAAAAATGTGGCTTATGACCGTTTTTCACACTTATGACCACTGCAGCATCCCCATGGTCACGTGATCAAAATTCAACTCTTGGCAACTGACTCATATTTATGACGGTTGCAGTGACCCAGGATCATGTGATCCCCTTTTGCGACCTTGTGACAAGCAAAGTCAATGGGGAAGCCGGATTCACTTAACAACCATGCTACTAATTTAGCAACTGCAGCGATTCACTTAACAACCGTGGCATGAAAGTTTGTAAAATGGGACAAAACTCATTTAACAATTGTCCCACTTAGCAATAGAAATTTTGGGCTCAATTATGATCATAAGTTCAGGACTACCTGTATATTATAAATGAATAAGTAAGACTGCCAATTTCTGGAGTATTGTGCTGTATAAAATATAGCGAAACTCTTTGAATTCTGAACTACAGTCTTCATTTACCTCTTGCACTTCCATTCCATCTTTCTTTCTCTGATATTCAGGATCAGATAGGGACCACAAAGCCCCCTGTGGGGATTATGCTTTGGTTATATTCCCCCAAACCCTCCAAAACCTACTGCCAAAAAAGTCATCTTTAATGTAATAAAAGGAGGAGAATATTAAATATATGGGAGGGAGGGGCAATATTAATGGGAGGTTTGTTCTGTTTTAAACCAACTTTGATTTTTGCCGTGGTCAGTTGGCTCTGAATGTGCTGGAAATTATAGGTTCGGTACATCTGAAAGGCACCAAGTTAGTGAAGTTCTCCTGAAAGATTTATTCAAGTCTTTTTATGTGGCTCTTTGATTTTGAACGATGCACTGAAGAGAGCAATATGGTACAATTTATTAAAAATATACATAATAACTGCTTCTATGACTAATACTATGACTAAGGCAATTCTCAGAAAGAAGGGCTACTTGTCTTGTGTCCATAATCCTGAAAAACAATTGTGAATACAGGCAGAATTGGTGTTATTGTCAATCAAACCTCACCCAACATGCAACACTTTGAAAGTGACATGGTAGAGAGGAGTATATACATTTGTCTTCCAATCCTAAAAATAAAGATCTGGTCACCAAATGGTCTCTGGCAACTAACCTATTTTTTATAAAGTCGGAGAAGCAAATATATTTTTTTTTCCATTTTAGAGGAACATACACACTCCTTGTTCTAGTAAGTTTTCAATTCAAAGCAGCCTTCGTTCACAGAATTCTCTCACTTCCTAGCCCTGACTATCCCCAGCCCTATTTCAGTAGCCAGCTCTGGAGAAGAGTTGCTTATGGCTTCAATGGGTACCAGGCTTGCTAAGTGATTAAGGAAGTTTAAAAGATTACAAAATCATCAAAGTCAAAATGTCCTGATTTTATGTACAAACAAAAGCAAAGAGGAGAACGGATAAGGACAGGAATTTGACCTAATAAAAACAAATCAACAATGGTGAACAAGCCCAGGCTTGGTAGCTAAAGCCACAAACAAAACAGTTCTGATTGGGTCTACATTTCATGGGAGAGAGGATTACTCTTTTTAGTTGTCTTAAAACATTTTTTTTAACACGTCCAAGGCATCTTAGAAAGATTAAGAACAGCCATTCATTCAGCCTTATTATCTAGAAGTCTCAAAACAAAAGAAAGGAAAAAGAAATGGGGGTAGCTGGGCTAGGCATCCAAAAATTGAACTAAAGGTCACGTCATGATCCAACTGGGACTTTGGATACCTTTGACAAAGAAAGACAAAGAAGTGTGTGGCCAGTTCAACACTTGCTAGGATTTTCCGTGGGTTGCAGCTATTACCCCTATTAACAGAAGTTACACCTTATAGCCACGGAGGAAAAGCAATGATCTTCCAAATGTTTCAGAATTGCAATTCCCACTAACCCCAGATAGCATAGCCAAAGATGAATAAAGCTGGAAGATTAGTTCAACAATATCTGTAGGGCCAATGATCTCCTCAGTCTTGCCTTTATAATAAATACTTTTAAAAATCACACAGATGGGGGTCTCGGCAGCCTGCTTTCCTAATCACAGCCTCCTCTTTTCACACATATAGAACAGCAGGAGATGTCATTCAATCTACGTTTCTATTTTGCTGGCACAGAAACACAGCAACAAACCAGCCAGCTCTCTTGCTTTTGATGCCGGCCATAGAGGAATAAATGTCCCTTCTTCTATGTCCAGCACAGACTGCTCCTTTCATTCCCTGCCAACCTATCTGATAGAAGGCTAAATGTTTATCTGGCAACGAGGGGCAGCATGGCTACGGAGACTATCGACATCTTAATAGTTCAACAAAATTGATATGAAAATAGCGTCTACAGGATTATTGACACACTATATACCATACTCAGGGATGTAGCTAAGAATGTGTAATTCAGAGAAATAAGTTTGGGGACCAAATACAGGTAGTCCTCGATTTACAACAGTTCATTTAGTGACCATTAGAAGTTACAACGGCACTGGAAAAAAAGTGACTTATGGCCATTTTTCACACCTATTACCGTTGCAGCCTCCCCATGGTCACGTGATTTGGATGCTTGATAACTGGCTCACATTTATGACAGTTGCAATGTCCCGGAGTCACGTGAGCCCCTTTTGTGACCTCCTGGACTTACAACAGTTCATTTAGTGACCGTTCAAAGTTACAAAGGCACTGAAAAAAGTGACTTGTGACCCTTTTACAGACTTACAACCTTTGCATCATCCCCAGAGTCATCTGATCAAAATTCATATGTTTGGCAACTGGTTCATACTTATGACCGTTGCTGTGTCCCAAGGTCATGAGATCCCCTTTTGCGACCTTCTGGCAAGCAAAGTCAATGGGGAAACCAAACTCACTTAACAACTATGTTACTAATTTAAGAACTGCAGCAATTCTCTTAACAAATGTAGCGAGAAAAATCGCGGAATGGGGCAAAACAAATTTCCCACTTACCAACATACATTTTTGAGCTCAATTGTGATTCTAAGTTGAGGACTACCTGTCAGGTGTTCAGGTTGCAGTGCCCTCAATCGCATAGAAGGTTCTGCATCAAGGACAGCCATCCATGAAGACGCCAGTGGTGGCGCCCTGTTACTTCTCCCTCGCGCAAACGAGAGCTGTGTTCTCTCAAGTTCACTTCAGGACAGATGTCTACAGGTGAATAATCTGCTCATGTGACAAGCTCTGAAATGCTCCAACATTCAACTCTGCTGTGAGTGAGTTTTCCAATAGGATTATAGAACAAAGTTATAAAGAAATGAGCCTCTTTGATCTACAACAGTGTGAAACCTCCAGGGAACATTAAAACCTCCCAGGGACAATGTGACTATTTAGCAGCCGGCAAAGAAAATGAAATAAGGTTTTTTGTTTTGAGGTTTTGGGGGGGGGGGTTGTTTTCCTTTTGCGCACTTGTTTCTCCCGAATTGCTCAAGGTGCCAGAGCTGCACCATGCTTAATTTCTACGTTGGCTCACTTGAAAGAGAACTTCACTGAACACCTAACAAGTGTGTACAGAGCTAATCGTACTAATTAATATGCAAAGCAGTCAGCTAACCATCCATTTCTTTCTTCTATCAAGAGCCTATCTCTTATTTAGATTATACTGATAAACCGTAAGCTAATAATTAATCTCTTCCTTAGGGAACATTTACTTTGATTTACTTAGGCTTTTCATGACAGCAGTTTTATTGTTTAGTAAGATTCTCTGTCTTTACTGAACTCTCTTCAAATAGTTTTCCAACCATTTATGCAGGAAGATAGAAGGATGGGCTGAAGTAACGTTTTACAACAACAAAAAAAGTACCTACGTTCTCCAGTATGTGCAATTTTTCTTCTGTTTCTGGCTTGTATTCCCTACTTTCATCTGAATCACTTCGTTTTTCCCTTTAATTTATGCCGTTTTTACATTTTGCTCCCTCTTAATTGCATTTTATAATATTATTTACAGAAGAATGAAATTACGACCCAATCAGGGACATGTATACTATGCATATAAAACATAGTATTATAACCCGTTACAGATGTGTACAGTGCATCTAAAGCATAATAAATATAGTATTTTTGATTAACAATGAGAATTAGCAGGAATCTTGCCTTTTAAACCCACAAAGCAAGAGGGCAGTTTCCTCTCTTTTTCAGAGGAAATGGCAGCAATCTGCAATAATTTCTAAGCTTGTGTCTGAAGGCTAATATTCTGAGCTATTATGCATTTATTAGATGGTTTGTTTTATACTGAGCAAAAATCTATATTAGATACGACAGTAATATGCACCATTCATACAATACTGTTCTGTGTGCTTTTAAGAGTATGACATCATTTTCTCATTTAAAAAAATTTGATGATTCCAGTCTTTCCCCATCTCTTTTCACTGTACAGACATTACTCTACTTACAAACCGATTACGTTCCAAGAGGCTGTTCACAAGCCTGTTCTGTTCACAAGTCCAAACTAGTGTAAAAAAAATCATGTGCAGTAGAGTTCTTACCTTACATAAGTGACAGAATCACAGTAACACCTGATAGTTATGGTGATGTTGTTGGCTCGTCCTTTGAAGTTGATGCAGCACGGTTTTCTACTTTCCTGAAGTGAATTTTGGATAGTGGTCTTCCTCTTTTCCTCATAGAGGACACTGTAGCAGCAAATCGCATGATGGGCTGACATTTTGGGGAAGCACTCAACGTTGGGGTCCTGCATCTTGAACAATGATAGCACTTTCTCCATCGAGCTGAAAGGCTCAAGCATGGTCTGGGACAGTGGTTCTCAACCTTTTTAATGCCGCGACCCCCAACCGGTCGTAAGTCGAGGACTAAACCGGTCGTAAGTCGAGGACTACCCAACCAGTCGTAAGTCGAGGACTTTCCCTGCCCGGGAGCGCCGCACATGCGTGGTTCCGCCCCCTGCGCTGGCCGAGGCGTAGCTGGCAAGCGGCAGAGACAGAGCAGGCCAACCACCAGCTGGCCCAGCCCAAGGGAGGTAAGGCACCCGCCGGAAAAGGGGGGAAAAATGGCGGACAGCCTTGCTTGGCAACCCCTGTGAAATGGTCGATTGACCCCAAATGGGGTCGCGACCCATAGGTTGAGAACCGCTGGTCTGGGATCACTTCAATGGCTCAATCTCTTCTTTCTTTTTTCTTCTTCTTCCTCTCCTTCTTCTTCTTCTTCCTTTTTTTTTTTTTTTTTTGGCTGACTTTCCATGATGTTGAATTAGATAAAGTCGGGAGAAGACGGGAAAGGACTGGCTTCCTGCATGCTGCATGCAGATGTGGCACATTGGAAACTAACTCTTTCCTACCTTCTCTTGACTTCAGAGACCTTCTAAGATGGACTTGCGGACTGGTTTGTTCATATCAGCGAATGTTCACAAAAGTTTATAAGTAGAGTAATATCTATACCTCTTTTGCCTGTATTTAGTTACTATTAATTGTGGTTCCTTGATCACTTGCTATCCTACTAATAGCAAGAATGTCTTTTACTCATCATTCTCTTCTTAACACAACTACAATCATGTCTGTTCTTTTGCTGCAATGTCGCAATGGCAGTTTCAAAACACCTTTTTAACACCAAGAATTTTCAGAATTTTGCTTCCTAATTAGCTGGCATTTACCCGATTGTATAACTTACCTCTACAGTGTGGGCCTTCGTCTGAACCATCTACACAATCACGTTCGCCATTGCAAAGCTTGGTCATGGGAATGCAAAGATCAGTACCCAGGCAGTTGTGCTCATTTGGATGGCACCTTGACACCTTGTTATGTGGACCTGGAAAACAGGAAGAGCCATTGCTATTATGAGGGTCACCAAGGGGCCCAGCACTATAGAAAATCCTAGAAAAAGAAATGGAACTTCATGTGTATGGATGATGTTTAGACACATACTGCATGTTCCTTTATATCTAGAAAGGAGAATGCCCGAGCTCATCATATAATTGTTAAGGAAATGAATGTGGGAATCCAACAGGCACAATGTTAGTCTTCGCTCCAAGACACCTTGATGAAATGTACGTTCAACTGGCTTAGTAAATAGCCAGCTTCTTTGATTCTATTCCTGGTAATATTGGTTTAAAGCAGGGGTCTTTAAACTTGGCCCTTTTATGACTTGTAGACTTCAACTTCCAGAATTTCTCAGCCAGCGTTTGAAGACTCCCTGGTTTAAAGCATATATTTGAGAACTCTTTTTCAGTCGTAAAATTAATTTTGAATTCACCTGGGAAATTTTCAAGTAGTTTGGACTGCAAATGGTTTAGACTGAAACCATGCTGACGTACGGTAGCTGCAGTCCAAAATATCTGGAGGGCACAAAGCTACCTACTGCTGACCCAGATCCTTTTTCCACAAGGCTATGAAACCTCAGACTGTGTTTCCAAGGGAAACATACTAAGCGAATTAGTTTGAGCAATTCTATATTAAAGATTAATTAAGCCAAATTCTTTTATGGCTCAGGTTAGGATCCTTGGTGGGTACTGATCCATCAGTCAAAGTAAACTGCCATGTAGAATAGTCCTTCCATCAGCCACTTAATCATTACTGGCATGAAGAACCTTAACAAACTACTTTAGTTATTTTAAAAGCTAATAAATGAACTAATTAATTTCATGTGACAGGTTTGTGGTACACCCCAAAGGGTTGCATTAGTCAGGAATTGTTAACATTATAAAAACCACTTTAAAAGTTGCTGTTCTTTTGCTCATAAATATATAGCCTCTCTAATTGAGTTGGCTACAATCCAGAAATAAATACAATTGAAAAAAGGTCTAAACTGAGAGTCTAAAGAGCTAAGCAGGGGTGACATTTTAAGGATTAAAAAAAAAACATTATAGAGTCCATAAAAAAAAAAGAGTCACCTTTATTTTAACTTGATATCACAGAATGTTTCTGCTAAAAACATCAGGATTGCTACTATTATGCGATTATTATTAATATTAAATGGCAACTGTTATTGTTATTGCTGCTAGTGATTTTTCTAACTGTATCAGCAATGGAAACCAGGATTATGGACAACTGACCTTGGGCCAGTCAGTGTTTCTCTCAGTCAATGGCAACTGCAAACCACTTCTGAAAAACCTTGCCAGGAAAACTGCAGGGACTTGAAATTGGACATGATTGGATGACTACCTATATCTAAATTCAGAATCTTTACAAACCTCCTAACATAGGCCACTCTGTACTAATGCTTATAATTCTAATACCCACCAGCATCAATAAAGGCCACATTAACTGAGATTTAAAATAAAAGTTGCTTAGCATCTTCTTTTTCTTTTTAATAGAGTAAATAATTCTTCTTGTGCTTTAGCTTTGCAACCTTTGCAGCCAAATACCCTACCTGCTCCTCTCAGTCGGTTACGTTTGTACAAACAGGAACATTTCAAACTGAATTTTTAAAAAATGTTACAAGTGTAATGTGGTACATATTAAACTAAGTATTGAACCTGTATCTTTATCATGTAGATTTTTAATTTAGCGAAATTGTAGGAAATTAAAGACTAAGCCTAGTGTAAATCACCATAAGGTTGTTACAGGTAACATCTTCATTCTCCAGACAATTTTGTTTGATAATATACCCCCCTCTGTTTGCAAAAAGAGAAACTCCATTACTGCCCCCCAAAATCTCTCTTTTTTAAAGTCTTTACTAGATAGAAAAACTTCCATAGCTAAGTATCTCAGCATAGTTTAACCTCACCCAACCCTGTACAATAATGCTAAGCCATCATCCTTAATGAAAAAGCTGCTCTACAATGGGCAAGAGATAGCCAAGCTGGTCTCTTCCAATAGTCAAGGATAGCAAGAGTTGTAATCCAAAACATCTGGAGGACACCAGGTTGCCTGTTACACATCTACACTATGCCTAACTGCTTCAACTACCATCTTTCCAGATGTGTTCAAATTGTGTCAGTCCCTTTCATCAAGGACTTTTGCTTGGCCCAGAGCAATCAAACATATAATGCAGGCATGTCAAACTCGCGACGTCACATGACGTTGCACGACGTATCGTGACTTTTTCCCCATTGCCGACAACGAGATGGGCGCGGTTTTTGGCATGATGCATCCGGCCCGTGGGCCAGCAGTTTGACATGCCTGATATAATGCAATTCTGAGTCCCCTGTTTACTCATAATCTTGAAACATTTCAGAATCCTGTAATAGGATGTTGTAAGAGACAACATTCCAAAGGAAAGGAACTGAGGAGAGACAAAAGCATGCAAACCCAGGCACTTATTGTTAAAAGGCATCTTCTGATCCCCTGCTGAAATGACAAGGAGAGGGACAGCAAAAGAAGCTGGTCTATCAGAAGATCTGTTCAAACAATCCTGCTTTCCTTCTCATCCTCAGCTGCAGCCTCTCCAAATGATTGCCTTTAGATGACAGTAAAGCTACCTGATCTCTGGCTGATCAATGGTTGATGCCTGCGTTAATAAATATTTATGCTTTGGCTAGAAAGCGCAGAGGAAAGCCTCTGTAGGTATTGACCCCAAATTTGTCAGCAGTCCAAAACCTTAATTAATAATTAGTGTCTGCATTTAAATTAATAGGTGCTTTCTAAAATCTGTGGGAACAATCAAGAAGAGGCTAAATTAGCAATAATGAGTTCATCCCAACCAGGGACTCCATTGTTTGGAATATGCTTGAGATTTCCTCGTGTTTGCATGCAAATGTTTGTCAGCTTGACTTCATCTAACCAACTTGGATATTAACAATGACACCTCCAGCTTTCCTCTCCTATTTCCTTTATCTCCAAATCCTGTCTGGGGTAACTCTTGCCTGTCACTGCGATCAGAGGACTGAGAAGTTCTCCATCTTCTGTAGCTGTTTAACCAGTCCTTTCTCACGCCACTATGGCACCGCGTTGACGCCCCCTTATCTTTTTAGGGTTAGAAGGCTTTCTCTTGAAATCCCCCCCTCAATTAATTTATAGTGCTGGGGATAACAGCTCACTTTCTAATATCAATATTAGCAATATCAATGATGTTGGCACATGAGATAAGCTTCATAAATCAGGGTCCCTCTTTTTTCATACTTCACAACAATAGTTCTGTGCTGACCGAAATAAAATGCATTCACTTATTGTTTTTTTTTAATATTGGGTTTTACTTAGTTTATTAACATCATCTCTTCCTCACCCCAGAAATCTAAGTTGTTTTAGAATGGAATCCAACACATTTAGACATCATCAAATTGGGAAAAACATATCTGTGTGCTATACTAAGCACAGAATCATGCTAAGTAAAATATACAATCCACATTTTTTTTTCAAAAAAACTAAACTGCAGTTAGCAAGTCAACCAAACTGCCTTAATATATTATTTTGTTCATGGAACAAGTTTTGGTGAAGGGCAAGGAAAATGGAATATAATAATTTGAGTTAAGAACTTCAACAAGGCACCAATTCCCCCTTAATAGACAGCATATTCTGCGGTTATTTTAACTGTCCACAGAATTGAAACTTTTTTTTTCTTTTTTAAAAATTTTATATTTGACAAAGTGTTAATTATTATTGCAGTCACCTCTTGGTAAGCGCTCCAGTGAGCAATCTATTGACACAGAATTGTATAGCATTTGCTACTAAAACTCATAAATTGCATTTGTTAATTTTGCAACCAGAAAATAGTAAAAAAAAATTATTATAGCTGCTTTGATCTTCGACAAGTTCTTCCATTAGACATCAAATAACAATATGGGAAAACTGACAATATTTGAATATTTGAATTGATGCAATTCTCAAATTTAGAGGCAAACTGAGATCAGCTGGGATTTGTCACTGTCTTACTACAATCACAGTGTCTCATTCCAGAGGCACATCTATACAAAAGACACTTAACATCTGGCCTCTGTCAAATATTTTGCAATGACTGTCTATTTCAAAATATTGCCCTGGAGAATATTGGCAGACATCCCAGAGGCCAAATCCGCTTTCTTGTTATAATCAGGAATTAATTGCAATGGACCTGGCAGCTAAAAACAAGGATCCAGTTGAGTCAGTCCAAAAGCTCATTTAACCCAAGATCCTGCTTCTCACAGAAGCCACCTAGATGTTTTTTTGGTAAGCTGCTCAAGCAGAACATGGTTGCAACAGCACCTTCCCATTCCCTTACTTCAGACGTAACATCAAGAGCCTATCCTTCTGAACCTGACAATCCCAAATGCCATCATGACTCAGGCATTGATATTTTTCTCTGCTATGGGTCTGCATCATCTCCTTTTAAGGCTAAGTTGGGGGTCACCCCTTCCCATCTTGCTGGAACAAATTCCAATCCTTTGCTATCTACTGTGGAAAATAGTGCTCCGTTTTATCTGCCCTGAATCTCGCTCCATTCGGTTTACTGGATAACCTTAGGCCGAGGATAAAATTATAAAGTGGAAATAATCCTTCATCCTACAAAATTTCTCTATAACATGCATCATTTTATGCATACTTTGTATCTTCCTTTTTCCTTTTTTCTAATGCTAAAAAGCCTGACATGCAATTCTTCATGGGAAGTTACTTCAGCCCCTAAAATCATTTTAGTTCCTTTTTTACTATGTCTATTCCAGCTCTTCAGTATTCTTTTCCAAGTAACAGTCAGTACTATTTATAATGTGATTGTAACACATATTTCTATAAAGGTGGCTTTGTTTTTAATTTATTTCCCAATTATTCATTAAAAATCCATGGATTTTTCTTCAGTAATACTTTTCTCTTATATCCCTGATAATTTTAATGGTGGTTTCTATTAGTTATAGAAACTTATTGGCCATAGCTATTAAACTATCCAGACTATCATTTCCTGAACAGTCCCTAGAACTTTCTGAAAAATGATCTAGTGATGTGACTATTTGTAATTTTATAAAAAGATTGGAATTTTGTTTCTTGACACTACTTTTTATGCCCAAGACAATTTTTGAAAATGTCAGTTATATTTGTGCCACATTTTCTGTGACAGATATAAAGAACTCATTCAGCATCTCTTCAATCACTTAGGATATTTTTAACAGTCCTCCACAGTCAACTCTTGTGAAATGGTTTGTTTCATACACACACACACACACACACAAAGACACACATTTTGTATTGCCTCTTTTTTCCCTATTCTATTTATTCAGCTTGTAAAAATAACTATAATGGCTACAAATACATCTCAGTAACAATATCAAAGCATCCACTAAAACATATTAGAATAGAATAGAGCTGGAAGAGACCTTGGAGGTCTTCTAGTCCAGCCCCCTGCTCAAGCAGGAGAATCTATACCATTTCTGACAAGTGACTGTCTAGTCTCTTCTTAAAAACCTCCAGCGATGGAGCACCCACGGTTTCTGGAGGCAAGCTGTTCCACTGGTTAATTGTCCTCACTGTCAGGAACTTTCTCCTTAATTCCAGGTTGCTTCTCTCTTTGATCAGTTTCCAACCATTGTTTCTTGTCCTGCCCTCTGGTGCTTTGGAGAATAGTTTGATACCCTCTTCTTTGTGGCAGCCCCCCTTAAATACTGGAGTAATGCTATCATGTCGCCCCTGTTTCTTCTTTTCTTTAGACTAGCCAAGTCCTTCAGACATTCTTCATATGTTTTAGTCTCTAGGCCTTTGATCATTTTAGTTGCTAAGTCTCAACATCTTTTTTGTAGTATGGTGACCAAAATTGTTTGCAGTATTCCAGGTGTGGTCTTACTAGGGTTTTATAAAGCGATACTAATACTTCACGTGATCTTGAGTCTATGTCTCTGTTTATACAACCCAGGATTGTATTAGCTTTTTTGGTTGCTGCTGCACACTGCTGGCTCATAATCAAGTGATTATCCACTAAGACTCCAAGGTCCCTCTCACAGTTACTGTTTTTGAGCCAGGTCTCGCCTAATCTGTACTTATACCTTTGGTTTTTCCTGCCTAAATGTAAAACTTTTGCTTTTCTCCACATTAAAACTCATGTTGTTGGATAGGGCCCATTGTTCATATTTGTCAAGATCTTTTTGGATCCTGAGCTTGTCTTCTGGGGTGTTGGCTATTCCTGCCAGTTTAGTGTCAGCTGCAAATTTGATGAGTTCCCCTTCTATTCCCTCATCTATTAAATTATATTAAATTAAACAAATCGAAAGCATCCACTAAAACATATTAAACCTAAACATCAAATCAAAAAACCCTTCCAAGAAAGCTTGAAATGTCCCCTTTTCCATGATTTGTATGTATGCAAATACAGAGAAAGATCTTTTAAAAAAAATAAATAAAGAAGAGTTTATAAGAGAAAAAGCCTTTCCTCTTGTATCCAGAAATTCCATCTGGGGACATACCATCAACTATTCTAACTTGAATTTTTATTGTTGAAAACCATTCCTTTTTTTTTCCCTCTCCCTGGAAGATTTCTCTATGACTTCATCCCACACTCCTAAGTCCCAGCCCAACCTATCTCACAAGTTTGTTGTGGGCAAATATTGAGGAGTCATATGTCCACTATCTTAAGATCACGGAGGAAAGGTGAGACATAAATCTTAATGAATTAACTAACAGTCCCAAAGCTCACACAAAGCAGGGGAACCAGTGGATTTAAATTCTTGGTTTAATTATGAGGGTTAAAAGCTAGGTAGAAGGGAACTTATTTGAGTCAGCATCTCTTCCTTTTATTTTCAACTATTCCTGAATTTCCCACTATCTATGGAAATGCCTGCTGGCTATTCTAAATAGCTCTCATTGGCAATTCTCACAAATCAAAGCAATATTAAGGCTCTTCCTCTGCCAAGGGACCCTTTCTAACATTTATAAAGAAGTCCAAACTTCCTTTTAACATGTCCTAATAATGCTTCTGGAGCAGCAGGGAAGGCATTTTGACCATCCATACACCCATACTCATTTTGGGAAAGGAATATAGCTCAGTGACTGAGCACATACTTTACAGGCAGAGAGCCCAAGGTTCAGACTCCAGCAACTTCACTTAAGAGAATTAATACTCCATATGATGTAAAATTCCCTGCATGACAAAATTTTCTACTCAGCAGATTAGTAATCAGACAATTTTTAAAGACTCTTCAATTAGGAACACTATCAACCTAAGACGTCCGTGGTTTCTACAGGAGGAAGCCAAAAAAGGAGAAGAAGAAAGAGAAGGGAAACTCATCAGAAAAGTGGAAGTGGGGAAAGGCTTTCTCAGAGCCAATTTTGCATAAAAACCCAATGAGGAACAGTTGCCCATAAATAAAACATGCACAGAAACGTGAATAATAAATGATATTTTCCAAACTGGAGAAGTGGGAGAATTCTTACAAAACTTCTGCGTGTGCTGTTTTGTTTCTCAATGTCCCCAAAACAGTGAGAAGTGTGCCATGCATTTTGCACCCTCAGAAAAAAAGTGAATGGAAAGAAATCCAGGTCGCCGAATCAAAATAGTTGTAAAAATAATTACTAGGGAAAAGAAGAGGAAGTAAAGATACCTACATATATCTGGTGATTCGTCAGAGCCATCTGGACAGTCCTTCTCTCCATCACATCTCCAGCCCTTGGATATACATGTGATCTGATCTTTACAGGCAAACTGTTTGGGGCTACATGTCTTCGGTGCTGGAGAAAAGAAAGGCAAGAAAAAAAGAAAGCATACAAAATTAAGATTCTTCTGTAAAACATGGAGGTCCCTTCCAGCCTTATGATTCTATGTTCTGTGTCCCTGACAAAATTTTCAAAAGGCTGGCTATTTAAAAAGCAACCAATTTTTGACAGTGCCATTGGGCTCATGCATATTTATGATACTTCAGGAACGAGGACACTTAAAAATGAAAGGTATTCATCAGAGCAAAGCAGGAGCAAAAATATAGAACAGATTTTAAACATCATTTAATTTGAATAAACCTCTCAGGAATTTACAGTTCAGACACGAAAGGCTTAAACAAAGACAAACCAGGAACCGTAATTTTAAATTATAAATAGTGTTTGCACTGGGAAAACTGTAAGAATCTCAAATCTGACTTTTACAAAAACTACCATGGCCATTCCTTCAGTTCTACCTTTTGCTTAAATTTATATAGCCAGCATCTCAACAACTTACAGGGGAGGGGATCCTACCGTAGTAAAATTACATCTAAATAAAGAGTTAACAAACGGAACATCCAAACAGAACATGAACCAATTCTATTCATTGAGAAGTCAGACTCATTCTGGAAAATGGTAACAACTGAGCTCCTCCCAAAGAGCATATATATCAGCTCTTCGAAGTAGACCAGGGGTCTTCAAACTTGGCCCTTTTATGACTTGTGGACTTCAATTCCCAGAATTCCTCAGCCAGCGTGCCTGGATGAGGAATTCTGGGAGTTGAAGTCCACAAGTTATAAAAGGGCCAAGGTTCGAAGACCCCTGAAGTAGACCATGTCAGGAAGCAGGCCTCACAAGGCAGAGCTCTACCTTATTAATATAGTCTACAACAAAATCATTCTGAAAACCTGATAACATTGCCCCTTCCCTCCCTCTTGTACTGACGATCAAGATGGGCAACTCTGAGTTTTTCCCTTAGGCTTTCCTATTTTCTCGGGCTAAGCTCAAGTTTTACTAGCCGTCTTCATATATATTTTATCCAAGGTCATCGGTGTGTGCTCCTCTCCACTTGGTAGTTAATTACTTCACTACTGGGTTATTACCAACGGATTATTGCTCCTCATTGGGTTGGCTGATGGTAACTCTGCCACTTCCATTGCTATTACAGATTAAGATAATAATTTATTTCTAAAGCATTTTGCTCTATTACCATGGTTATATGTTGATCTACTACAATGAATATTTTCATTGTTTGGTCTTGCTATATATCATTTTGACAGATTGAGCATTATAATAATTAAACAAATCAATGACTCATTCATTCCATACTTGCTGTCAGAAGTACTACAAGGATTGAGATTGATGAATTAAGAGGCCCAGGCAACACAGCAGTTAGAAAAGATGGTACCTTTCAAAAACTCAACACTGTTGTATAGTTGGTTTTCTAAAGACATGCATGCCTTTCTAGCAGTCTCTTTTTCTCATTCTTTAAGCTGCTACACAGATAGTCCTCGATTTACGATCACAATTGAGCCCAGAATTTATGTTGCTAAGTGAGACATTTGTTAAGTGAGTTTTGCCCCATTTTATGACTTTTCTTGTCACATTTGTTAAGTGAATCACTGCAGTTGTTAACTTAGTAACCTGGTTGTTAAGTGAATCTGGCTTCCTCATTGACTTTGCTTGTCAGAAGGTCGCAAAAGGTGATCACATGACCCCCGGGACACGGCAACCGTCATAAATATGAACCAATTGCCAAACATCTAAAGGTAAAATCATGTGACCATGGTTGTAAGCATGAAAAATGGTCATAGGTCACTTTTTTCAGTGCCACTGTAACTTTGAACAGTCACTAAATGAACTGCCGTAAGTCCAGGACTATTTGTATTTCATAACAATTCCCATCTCAAGAAAACACCAGCAGGAATAGACCCCAGCTTGGAGGGCCAGCAACAGATCTAGAATTACATAGCTTCTTTCAAATAGATGCTTAGCTGCTGAGCTTCATGACCAAATTCCCATGTTTGTGCACGCACTGGCTTCTTTGATTACATACGATAAGGCAACAAGCCCAAGGCGAACTGAAAAAGGAAATGTGTGATAAGGGACAAGGAAACTAGATAGAAAGAATGTGAAGTTGGAGTTATAAATGGGGGGGAAAGAGAGAGAGAGAGAGGTGTGTGTGTCAGCTAATGCAGAGGTCCCCAACCCCCGGAACTGGTCCATGGTCCACCAGGAACTGGCCAGGCAATTGAGTAAAGCCCCATCTGTACATGCACAGGATCCAGGCAACATGTGAAGCCACTTCCCTCCCAGTCTGCGGAAAAACTGCCCTCCACAGAACCAGTCCCTGGCGCCCAAAAGGTTGGGGGCTGCTGAGCCAATAGACAGCATGTGTACATGGACAGATGCACCGCCTACAAATGTGATAAAGACTATCAAGGAATAGTGATTATTTCAATTAAAAATAATTCCTTCTTTCCCTCTGGATTATTCTTAAGAGACAAAACAAGGGGAAAAGTTGCATGACGCGGTGATGCTCTTACAAGAGCAAGGAAAGCAGTGTGGGATAAACTCTGGCCTTGTTCCCTGCCAGCCAGCGTAAGGTTCCTAAGAGATAACCTCTGACGCGAATCAGCCCTGAATGGGGGAAAAGAGTGCTTGCCTGCTTTTGCTGCAAGCAAGCTTCTGATGCAATTATTTCTGCATGGAGCAGTTGCTCCCTGCAAACAAAGCATACGCTTGGCTAAAGGATGTCTTTCAGAAAGCTGTCCAATCCCCTCAAACTGTCTGCCCTTTGAAAGAGAAAAATTCTTTCCAAATGAAAAGGTAAAAACAGCACTCGAGCATTAAGAATGTGTTTTCACATAATTCTGCTTCATTCAATGCTAAATACCAATAAATAATGTTAGGAGGAAGTTCTCAAAGAAAGCCATCCTGATAAAGATAACGATTGGAAGGAAGCTGAAGGCCACTGATTCTTTATCCCAGAGAAATGTTTGAGAGCCAGGGGTGATGTTTAGCCAGAGAATGAGGAGTTAGATTCTTACACACATAGCTACTTCTGTGTAAAACACTTCTTCCTGCTAGTCCAGGCAGAGCAGGAAAGAAAGCTAATAACACATTTAACAATTGAGTTTTTCAGGCATCTAGTTTGTCCAGGCAGAGTCTGTCCGATGCGTTTTTGGACCTAGGGTTCAGCTCTAATTATACTGAAACTACGGGAACTGAAGGACCTAATTAATAATTTACATTGATTTCCTTATAATATAACGAAGCCTGCAATATTGTGATTTATGGATCCAAATGTATCCCACATTTTTATGTGTCCATACACCTATTTAATTCTTAAGATCTCTGGGTATTACAGGTAGTCCTTGACTTACCACAGTTCATTTAGTGACCATTCAAAGTTACAATGGCGCTGAAAAAAGTGACTTATGATCTCACGGCCACTGCAGCATCCCGGTGGTCGTGTGATCAAAATTCAGAAGCTTGGCAACTGACTTATATTTATGACAATTGTAGCATCCAGGGCTCATGTGGTCATCTTTTGAGACCTTCTGACAAGCAAAGTCAATGGGAAAGCCAGATTCACTTCACAACCATGTTACTAACTTAACAACTTGCAGTGACTCTTTTAATAACTGTGGCAAGAAAGCTTGCAAAATGGGGCAAAACCCGTTTAACAAATGTCTCACTTAGCAACACAAATTTTGGGGTCAATTATGTTCGTAAGTCGAGGACTACCTGTACTTCAATCCTATTTGAAGCAGATGTATGATCAATGAGATTAGGCATGCATTTGATGCCTTTCTATCATATTAACAATTATTACAGAGTGTGGTTATATCAGGAAGAGGGAAAAAAATCCTCCTTAAGTACTTTTACCATTCATACTTTTACCATTCACACTTAAGGAGAAATAACTTGCTCTTCAGTTTTTTGAGTAAACCAACCAAAACCAAAGATATTGTTAATTATAATTACATTTTTTTCTGGTGCTATTACATTAAAAAAAACAAATGTATTCCTTGGGGACTTCAATTTTAGTTCAATTATATTATTCAGGGCAGATTCTTGAATTTGTGATAATCAAAGTAATGAGAAAGTTCAATTTTATTGGAAGCTTTACTGGAGTCATGGTTGGAGAATCCTGCTATTACTGGAATTGTTGTGAATCCTCAGATATCTTTGCTGAAATATTCAGTTTTAAAAAGCACATTGCTGCATCATTCAGAACTAGTTACTGCCTACTTTCAACACACCCCTGGCATGGAGGGGATCTTAAGGCATCCAGGGTTAATGTCCTTTTCCTTACTCGCACATATAATAGTACTTCTGTCACTATGCATTACTTCAAGGAGTCAGCTCCTCTTCCTCATATACCTGTTACTTGCAAGCAGATAAATGTCTATAAACATATGGTATCAATGTAAAAATGTGACAAAGTTTCAAGTTTGAAACGATTTCAATCTTGGGGACGACGTTTCAAGCCTGCGTTAGTACCAGCTCCAAACGTTAATACAGCTGTTCTGAAACTGTATTTCAAACTCAAGCGGGGCACTACAAATTTGCGAACAATTCAGATCTGATAGGTTTGTACACTACTGATAAATATTCTTTTCAAAAATAAAAAAAATTGTTTGCTTTGTTTCTGCCATGGTACAGTCCAGATTCTTTGACAGATTGATTGGTGGGATAGGAGATGTAAAAGTTGAGAACACCTGAAATAGAACATTCATGTTTGAACAAAGGACCAAATGCTAAGAGAGAAATAGTAGTTGACATCATATGTTCCTGGAGGATTGCAGCTAATTATTGACTGGTAAATGACCTAGACAGGCCTTGACTTGATCCAGCAAGCCACCAATAAACCTCAGGAAATTCACAATGTTCCTCTGTTACCCCTCTTCAGTATCTAATCCATCAGAAGTGCCCTTGTATTCAGCTGAACATCAAATGCTCTAATGTTCGCAGAGAAAACTGCATCTCTTGTCTCCAGTCTCCAGTGCTTAAATGAGAGCAAAGATTCAAGGGGTATATAGTATAGGCAGCCAGAGGTCTGCTGCAGAAAACATAAGATTTTTTTTTAGGATATTTGTGGTCCTGCTTGTTAACCAAGCCATTAATTCTCACTCTGTCTCTTGCGCCATTTGAGTCAATTTGTCAGGAAAGATTCCTAAATGGTACAGTTGCTATCTGCTAATTGCTGCCCATCTTCTATACCTCTGAGCTTTGCCAAATCACATGCGTACAAAATAAATTGCCATCAAAACCTCAAAGTCAATACCATTAACCCTAAGGAGCTCTGACACTATGGAGCAATAAGATTGAAAAAGTATCACGGCATCCAAAGAATGAATGGATTAGGAAAAAGGGTGGCAGGGGTTGTGTGTGTGTTTTTTTGTAAGAATTGCACATTGCTGCAATCCTGAATCTAAAAGCACCAGGAATGAAATTGACAGATTCAATCATTCAAAGCACTGTTGGAAGAAAGATTCCCCCAAGCAGGCTTAGATATATTAAAAGAAATATATCACATCAAAGCCAAGGTAGAAACAATCCCCAGTCTTTTTAGTGGGACTCCTTTCCAACGGAGAAGCACTATCTCAGTCTATCAGTGTTACAGATTCCCACAATTTCCAAGCCCTTGCTTGTTGTCAGAATTATATCTTCCTTTTCATACAGGAACACAAGGGAGAGAGTACAGAGCTGTCCCTCTTCCAGTTTTTCCACACAATAATTTACCCTGTGGGATAGGCTGGGCTGAGGGACCGTGACTGGCTCAAAGACACCCTGATACAAGTCTATAGCTGAGAGTAAGTAGACTTGAATTAACTTCTAGTTCGGCGTCTTAATCACAAAAGCAGCAGCTGAATCAAGATACAGATGGCCAGCAGCATTGCGAAATACATTTTCTGAAATCCTTATGCAAACAATTCTTAAAGAGATAATGCAAGGAGTCTGTAGAAGAATGGAGGTTTTGAACCAATGCCTACAGCACACCCAGTAGCTGCAGATCTGTTCAAGAAAGTCACAGCACTCCCAAAGCTTGAGTTTGTTCTGCTGTTATAACAGAGATGGTTTAACAAGACTATCCTATTGCTGACCCCTGGGACCTGCCATTCAGACACAAAAGGCATTTCGTTCCCCACCACCGGCCTTCTCTTTTCTCCTTAACATAAATCTTACTCTGACAACCTTGTCAAAAGGCTTCTGGAGAATCCCAACCCTTGCCCTGGATTTACAGAGTCTGTCACGGAAGAGATATATCCTCGAAGGTCTCCAAAGCCAAGACCTCCTGCCAAATAACAACATGGGGACTGAAGGTCTTCTGTTTCTAAAAAATAAATAAATAGAAGAGCTTCTTTGCTTTCCATATCTTTCAGGACTCATGTGTATGTTCCTAAAACTACTGTTTCCACATGCATCTGTTCCCAGATTGTCTATTCAGGTTGCACATCAACCTACTTTTTGATCCTTTTCCAAAGGGAGATACAAGGCACTGAACTTAGCATTGTCTTCTTGCTGAAAAGTATATGGTCTTCCAGAAAGTAAGTTTTAATTATTTGAGAGACAAACTCTGAACAAAGTTCAAACATCCTTATTGCCTGTTATCAACACACAAAGCTTCCATCACAATACTTCCTCCAGTCTCTTCACTACCCACAAACTGTAAATCTCTTCTAGCAAATACACATCTAGAAAAAATACTAGCCTATTCGAGGAGAAGAGACAGGAGGAGGAAAGTATCTGTAATAAATAAGCTGGTCCTAGATTAAATAAATAACTGTTCTCCAAAAAAAACTATACTACCAGCCTTGTGAGTGGGTCTTGCAGGAAACAAAAGCTACTACACTGCGGAGGACTGGATTATATAGTGACATGTCTCATTTCCTCAACACAAGAGTGTCCTGACCCATCTTAAAGGAAATATAGCTTTCACTAAAAAATAATAATAATAAGATTGTAGACCTGGATTCCTAGAAAGTAGCAAGATTATTTCGAAGAACCACACTATTATGCTAATGAATGAAGGCTTAAGGGCCAGTTTAATGATCTGTCTGCTTTCATTCTGTGGAGGACTGAAACATATGCAGGGCTAGAAGCAGGAAAAACAGTTATAAATAATAATGACATTACCCTGCTAGCAGAAACATGCTAAAAAGAAAAAACAGACCTCAAGGGGATATCCAGTCAATCCCTGATCAGCATTCTTAAGCAGTTACAGTATTAAGAAGGTTGTATCATATTATTTTCCTCAAAGACATACACTGTTCCTCGAAAAACATTTAATAAGTGGCCACAGGATTCATCTTCAAGTAATTAACATGAGATGTTTCGTATCAGAGGATTCAATTTGTACCCAGCAAAGCAGCTTGCATACAGTATAACATGCTTGCATTAGTATCTGAAAAGGAGAAGGTCAGTACCCTGAGACCCAATCCAGGCGTAGAATATAGGCCCTCCCAAACTGGAGCTCCTACCCTTGAATACTACACCAGATATTCACTAAATATAAAGCAAACTGCTCACTTGAGGATGAAGAGCAGAAACAGAAGCTCCAAGTATTTGTATCAAGCCTGGCCTCTATTACTAGACTATGTCCAGCAATGGGGATGGTTCTAATATATTTGCTACCTTGTGATGGCTCAAAGAATTGCTATGGCTCAGAGAGGGGAAGACAAATATAATATAAAAAGGAAATTCAAAGTAGATAGCTTTTACATTTGATGTAATTGCCTTCCAACTCCATCATTTACAAGAAATGCAAATAGAAAGCAAGACCTGACAGTCTTGATTTTCTCCCAAGGTTTATGCCTCTCTTTTAATTTTTTTTTAGCAGCTACATGTACTCTTATATATATTCGCATATTATCTTTTCTTCTACCTAGCTTTTGTAAATATACATACTTCTGAACATTTGCCAATGTCTTCCGTAGATTCAGGGAGAGGAGAGGAAAACGGTTCATCAACTAATCACATGTCGTCATGCAAGAACAGCCACACAATGGTTAAGTGGCAGTGTGTGCAAGTTTATGTAAACACCACTGAGTTGTTTCCATTTTATGCTGCTAAAAGGTGTCTGGAGGACACAGTGGAAAAGAGGATGATAGACTAGAGCCACATGGAGCACATGGAGCACTGACCATGGAGCACTGACCACATGGAGCAGAGTGGTGGGCTTTTTATACCTTCTGGGGTTCCAACCTTCCTGAATGGATTATTGAATTTGCATTTCTAAAAGCCGACCTCTGCCTAGGGGCTGGGGCTGATTTCTGGGAGCTGGTTTCTGTGGGTTTTTTTAAGATCTTCTCCATTATTTCTTTGGAGAAATATAGTCTGCCTTTTTAATATTTCCCAAAATATTTCTTTCTCTGGATTCTTCCCACAAAGGGAAGCATCACAAAGCATACTGGGGTTCTCAAATGCTTAAAATAATGGCATCTGCCAGAAGATTCTGGGTGCCAAATAAGGCTTTCTCTGGAGGTTCCTATGCCTTCAGAAACAATTCTGCTGGGGCCACCACTGACAAGCTTTCAAAGCAGTTGTGCCCAGCTTCTGAGGGACACCGAAGCTTTAATGTTAGGGAGGCATGCTTTCTTTTGCCAAGGTGTCCCCTTTCAAAACACTTGCATGGACCTAGAAATTATTTCGCAAACATCATAGCCATTTGAAATTCAATTCAAAATAAAATCTACTGAATGCAAACTAAAGTCATTCTTATGGGTGAAAAATGCCTAGGTATTGTGGTTTTTCAACATCTTGGCCAATTGGAAATATTTCTGTGTATTTCTATATTTCAGAAGGAAGAGGTTACCTAGATACAAAAGTCGGATAATAAAATTTACACTAGCTCATAGGCATTTGAAACCTATTTCTCAGAGCATCGTCTCCAGATATGTTCAAAGATTCAACCAAATATACCTTTATAGTTTGTTTGTTTTTAAACTTACATAATTCATTTTCAAAATGTAGCAAGAAAGCATTCACAGAATAAATATGATACCATGCCTAAGATACTAAGATGTTAAAGAGGGATGTGTCTTTTAACAGTCTAGTCCAGGATGAATGAATGGAGATTTTGGCTCTTTAACGTTTTAAAAAAAGTTTAGTAAAAGCAGAATGCAGCTCCAGCATTCTTCTGTAGAGAATGAGCAGCGCTTGCACTTTGAAAAAAAGGAAGAAAGAGCCCTTCATGCTGGTCATAAAGTCCAGTTCAAATCAGTAGGGTACAGCTGCAAGGCCTTCCATTTTCAAACGTTCCTTCTTTAGTATTTGGGAAGTTCGGGCGCCAATTTGCTAAAAATAAAAAGCAAGCAGCTCTTCCGGTAGAAAAGAACGAAAGAATCTCCCTCTTTCTTAACCTTACATTCTCCTCTCAATTAAACTGTTGAATATGATCTGGGTTTTTTTTTCTTCTTCAGTTCAGATATACAGAAACGAGGATTAATTCCAACTTTTTAAAAAAGCTTCTCTAAATTAAGCCCAGCAGTTTTCGACTTGGCTTTCCCTTTTTGTACATACAGAAACATTCCTAAAAGTGAAAAGGAAAGCTAAATAACCTTTTTTCTTTTGATTTATTAAATTAATATCCACCCTTTCCTCCAGCAGTACAAAACAGTGTATATGGCACTCCCGTCTTCCATTTTCTCTCATAACAACAACTGCATGAGGCACACTGGTTTGAGAAAGAGTGACTTGACCAAGTCAGTCACTGAGTTGTCATGGCTAAGGACAGGCCGGAATCCAGATCTTCCCAGTTTTAATCTAACATACCCACTATATAATTGGGTTGGATAATTATTCCCATCACAGCCCAGTGCAGGTAATCCTCAACCTACAACAGTTCATTTAGTGACCTTTCAAAGGCACAACAGCAGTGAAAAGTGACTTGTGACCATTTTTCACCCTTATGACCAATGCAGTATCCCCACAGTCACATGATCAAAATTCAGACGTTTGGCAACTGATTCATATTTATGACGGTTGCAGTAGTGTCCCGGAGTCATGTGATTACTCTTTTGTGACCTTCTGACAAGCAAAGTCAATGGGGAAGTCAGATTCACTCAACAACTTCGTTACTAATTTTAACAATTGTGGTGATTTACTTAACAACTATATAAAGAAAGGCCGTAAAATGGGGCAAAACTCACTTCACAAATGTCTCACTCAACAACAGAAATTTTGGGCTCAGTTTTAATCGTTAAGTCATGGCTGCTACCGGTACACCAGACAGCAGCCTTAATACTTAGACTTCCCATAATATATTCAACCATCAGAGAAAAGAGAGATGTGTGTGTATATAAGTAAACCACCCATTGGTCTGGCCTCAGATCACAAATTTCTCACTACTTTTTTTCTTAAGTATGTTCCTTAAACACAGCTAGTGAGATCACCCCCAAATTCAATCCAAATATGAATTTTCAGCCACAACTGTCTAAAACTGCAGTCTCTAACAAGACCCAATTGTGCCTCCCCATGAAATGTGTTTGACTCATTTCAAAGCATCTCCTGTGGAGGTTTGGATATTGTGGCCCCTATGATCTGGCCAAAAAGCCAACTGTCTGAGACCTCTTGGCCATAATTCTTGAGGAGATGCTAACAAACCAAACCACAAAAACACAACAGGATGTTTGTTTCACCTTGGCAGATGGGCCTGAATGGGTGGCACTGGAAAAGCAATGGCCTGTGTCTTTGATTTAACAAGCTCAGAGTCAGTTTGGACAACACAGTAGCCAGTTTTACTCAAGTAAATAATTGCTCAGAGTCCTGGTTTATTGAACAGACTCATATAAGATTAGTTCTCCTCTTTCCTGTTTGGAAAAATACATGCTTGGACACATAAATTGTACATTATACAATGTCTGTTTTCCTCCCTCTGCCATGTCAACAATTTGTTTTGGGGTTTTTTTTGTTTTTTTTTTGTAAAAACTGTATCAACCAAGTTAAGTGGGAAGTTAGGAGAGAAAGGCGGTAGGCTAACCCTCCATTTTGCAGGGTTTCAGTTCAAGCAAACCTACCTAATGGTCTTTCATTCAAGGGCAGAAAAGATACAAGATTTTCTCTGGATATCTTGCATACCCGGCTAAAAGAAAAAGGTAGCTTGGAAAGAGTATGCTTAAGATAAATATCATAAGGAGGGAAAACAAGATTATTTCTTCATTCTATCACTTGGGTCACTGAAGATTTCATTCTTATCAAAAATCAAACACAGAAGACAATATACAGTCAGAGCTTTGGATTTTCTTGTTGACAGTCAAGAATTGCAATCTCACACCAGATTACTCTGTTTACAAAAATGGACTAGTCTCTCACATGCCAGCATTTGATATATGTGAACTGGTATAGAAAGTTAGAATATATATCCCACATTCTTGGTCGTTGGTTAGACTTGATCACACAATAGCCTGCTTGCCTGCCTGCCTGCCTGCCTGCCTGCCCATCATTTTAGCAATAGCAATAAGTCTTATATGCCAGGGGTCCCCAACCTGTGGGCCTTGGTCCACTACTGGTCCATGGCCTGTTGGCAACAGGAATGCCCCCCCCCATTTTCAGGCGCTAGTGGCCCCATTTGCACATGCGTGCGGGCACTAGCGGCGCTGCAAGCATCATGCAGGTGCTAGCAGCCCCATTTGCGCATGGGAGCAGGCGCTAGTGCCAAGAGCATCACACGGGCACTAGCGGCCTCATTTCCTCATGCGTGTGGGTGCTAGCACCACTGTGAGCATCACGCGGGAGCGGTGACTCCATTTGCACATGTGCACGCTCATGCATAAGCATAAATTTGCCCGCTCCTCCCTTTCCCTCCAGGCCACCAACCCGGAAAAGTTGGGGACCTCTGTTATCTGCCATTTCACAGTGCATTAAGCCCTCTTTAAGCAGTTTACAGAATCAGCATATTATCAATCTGAGTCCTCATTTTACCAACCTCGGTAAATCTGGCTCCTCATTTTACCCACCTTGGAAGGATAGAAGGCTGAGTCAACCTGAGTCGGTGAGAATTGAACTGCTGGCAGTCGGCAGAATTAGCCTGCAAGACTGCATTTTAACCACTACTCCACCACGGCTCTTTTAATTGCAACATTCGTCCTGGAGAAAGAATCCTGGAGAATCCTCATCAGGCTCAGCCGAAAACCTGGCAACTTCATAGCTATACTAGATCATTTATTTGCCAGTTTATAGATAATTCATTCCAAATAAAACCATAAAAACTGATGTGCCCTCTTACAAAAGCAACCAGAGTCTATCAGAAACATGTCCCTCCTTTTTCACTGCCAAGATGACCGGAGGCAGCAGAGCAGTTAGGAAAAGAGACATAGGAGAAGTTGTTTAAGGATCTGGTTCTGCTGCACATTTCAGCTGATATTTCACAGAAGACTCTTACGGTTTTACATTTATTTATGTGTTTTTCGGATTATATGCAGACAAATAGCAAAGGGTAGAACCAGGTAAGAGTTTCCCACTTTAGGGAAGGAAGGCCCTCCAATGAACCACCCAACCATTACCCCATTTACAATCACAAAAGATTTCTTGGTATAAATTTATTACAGAAGGTATTTTTCATTCATACAGAACCTCGAGATGGATCTTTTCTAGGCAGATAGGACTCGGCAGGATAAAGATCCTCCTGTTAACTAGAAATGATGCCTAAATTTCTGTACAGCATGGCCTAGTTAATTTTTCCATAGCTTTTAATGGTGCTGGCCTTTAAAGATGACAAGCTAGAAAAATCTGGCAACTCCACTACCTTCCCCCCCCCCCGAAAAAAATCAGTCAACCCTACATATATCTCCTGTCCTTGATGGCACAGGTTACCAGCTCCAATTCCACTTCAGACCGCTCTGTATCTCACAAATTCTTTTATTGTTAGTGATTTAATAGCCTGACTCAATTACTTTGTATACTCAATAAGGGAGCAAGATAACAGTGTTCAAACAAACCTAGGAAAAAAACCGCTTTGTCCATCAAGGGCAGCAGATGGAAGGACACCCACTAGCACGACACAATTAACTGCAAAATATTTCTCTGCATGCTTGAAATTAATATACATCATATGATTAGCTGATTTTAGAGGTTGCTTAAAATTTCAGTCATACTTGGTGTTCTTTGAAGCTGTGGTTATGTTTTATGTAATTGTACAACAGAATTAATATTTAATAATGCACGGCTTAAGCACACTCGTTCCGTGATTTTTTAATTATCTTGAAAGATCAATGTCTGGTGTCCTGAAATACATTCAGGGGCTTGGTTTTGACTCAGCTCTATTCCTTTCTTTTCTTTTTTCCCTTTCTCCTCCATCACAATGTGATCATATATGAGCCTTCATAGATTTATACACCCAAAATGCGTCACTGGGGTTTTAAATGGTTGCCAGAAAATAGAAAAGGCTGTGCAGAAGGGACTGGAGCCTGTAATCACATCCACAAGGGCAGGTTGTTGTTGTTGTTTTTTTTACTATTATTAAGTTCCACACTTACTTTCCCTCCTAGTACAGAAGATCCAGGCAATGTTCTGGTGAATCAGACTATGCAGCACCTAAGAGTTAATCTGATCAATTTCTTGGATAGGAAACGTATGGCAGTTTTACAACAAACATAGATTGACAACAGATAGAGCAGGGAACACATGCAATACCACCCAGAGAGGATAGGTCGTTTTTTTTTTCTAAATTGTTTCACTTAAACACTGACCACGAGTTACAACTCAAGAAAAAAGCACTCGCGATGTGTTGTGTTACTTATCCCATTAGTGTTCCTAAGCAGTTGCCCTACAGCAGGGGTGTAAAGCTCAATTTCATTGAGGCCCGCATCAGCATTGTGGTTGCCCTCGGGGGTGTGTGTGTGGCCAGGGTGGGTGCGGTCTACTGGGTGGGCGTGAATGGAGTGGGTGTGGCCTACTGGGTGGGCATGGCCAGCTCTACATCATTCGCGTCAAGGGTGCCTGGGCAGGAGTGGGACAGATCTGAGGGTCTCTGGCAGAAGGGGGTGGGACCGGGGCAAGCGCCAAGGCATGGTCCATTTCTTCATTCCTCACAAAGGGTGACACTTCCCCAGCATGCACCCAGGGGGCGGGGCTGACGCGGCAGGGGCTGGTTCCTCGCTGTTTCTAGATGGCCTTGTGGAGCTAAGACTGAATGCGTTTCAGCATAGATGGCCACCACAAAATTGTACATTGGCTCCCGGCCGGCCTGGGCCAGGGCCAAGGCAACGGGGACCGTTCCCTCACTGTTTCCAGGATGGCTTCGCGGGCCACATGAAACCACTTCGTGGGCCACATCCGGCCCCCGGGCCTTGTGTTTGACATGTCTGCCCTACAGGGAAGGTTGCCCTACAAAGCAACTAGGAATAAATGATTTAAAAAATACAAGTGGATTCACACAGATAAAGATGCACAAAAGAATAGACTAACAGAGTTGGAAGGGACCTTAGAGGTCTTCTAGTTCAAACCCCTCCCTTTCCCCCCCATGCAGGAAACCCCACACTATTTCAGACAAATGGGTCATCCAATTTCTCTTTAAAACCTCCAATAATGGACCACCCACAACTTCAGGAGACAAGTCGTTCCACAGATTAATTGTTCTCACAGGAAACTTCTCCTTCGTTCTACATTGGTTCTCTCCCGGATTAATGTCCATCCATTGCTTATTGTTCTGCCTTTTGGTGCTTTAAAAAATAAGTTAACCCCTTCTTCTTTGTTGCAGTCCTTTAGTGATACCACAATGGGGGCTGACACAATCTGGTTTTGTTTTTGTTTTTTGTTTTCCCTTGCCCTATCTGACTTTTGGTCTCTCCCACTCTTTAAGTTAAAATTTCAGGAGAAACATTTGGCCATGACTTTTGCAAAAGACCAAAGTCTTGAATCATGTCCTCTTACCCTTCGCCAAGCACAGACTGAGAGGTTTCGACTCTGGATTATACAAGCCGGCTCTACTGATCCAGTTGACAAGGGTTAACGTGGCCAGGAATGGAGGAGGGTAGTGTCCCTTAAATTGGCACCACCAAGGGATAAATCCACAATGTATGGATCACAGCACTTTCCCCCCCAGCTCCACTGTATATACATGGCATGAAAAAGACTGCCCCTGCCAGAGGGTGGAAGAATTGTGTCTTTGGAAAGGAAACAGCACTGGCAATAAATATGGATAGGAATGAGGTGATTTGCAAAACAGATGTTTCTAGAGGAGAAAAAAAGAGAAATAAGTCCACATGGCTTTAATTATAGAATCCCCTTCCCCCCCTTTTTCAGTCTGTGAATTCTTATGACCCTCTAAAAAGGAAAAAAAAAAAAGGAGCCTTGGGGTTGGAACTTATCCCAAGTCTTGAGGCTTTAGAAATCTGAACGGAGAATTACATGATTCTAAGAGTTATTTTACCATCTGAGTTATGCAAGAAATGACAAATGCTTTATTTACCAGGAATGGGGCCATCATTAGATCTTTTTTTTTTTAAAAAAAGAAAGGTTTGTGGGGGTTTGAGCTCAGTTAGGTCTAGAATAACAGTTCAGAGTCCTTTCCTAAGCCAAACATCAACAATTTTAACAATTACCATATAATTTCTGGGTATAAGCATTGCCCAGAACTGAAATATTTTGAATTCCTCAGTTTTCAGGCTCAAAACTCTAGCTCCTTGAGTTTTTTTTTTCTTTTTGGCCCATCCTAATAGCTGAAAATGAAAGATGGGAAGTCATTCCAGAAATGCCTTGGGATTTTACTATCCAGATGTGCTGAACTAACTCTCATAATTCTTAGGTCCACAGTTATGTCTCTGGTTCAGGATCATGGGAGTTGAAGTCCAACAAACGGTATCTGGAAAACATCAGGTTTGAGACATAAAGGCAAACTCAACTCCTGGTAACTACATGGGCATTTGTGTATGTAGTTTCTTGGCAATAATAAGAAAGTCTGCCATTAACCTTCTTCCTGGGTGTTTTTTTAAACTTTTAACCCAGTGGCTGATGTAAATGGTACAAACCACTCACATACATGTTTCCTTCAAGCGCTATGAAAAGTAAAAGGAACACTGTATAAGTGATAATCTGCTTACGGTGGAATCTACCAAACAGGCTTTAATCTATTCTGTAAAACCAGATTTTGTAAAATGCCCATAGTACAGGACAAACAACTAGCTTGACTCTCTGGATCACTTCTGTATTTCACTGGCTGGAACTCCATCACTGAATCAGTATAATGCTACTTTTTACTGTGCTAAAATCTTTTATCAAACCCATCTTGGTCATTGTTTAGCCCTTGGTATAGAGTTGTAGGTCCTATTTTCATAACTATATCACCTATACATATCTACTCAGAATAGTCCTTTTGAAACCAGCCATATTTGAGAAAGATTTGGATAAACCTAGGTCAGTGATGGCGAACCTTTTAGAGACCGAGTGCCCAAACTGCAACCCAAAACCCACTTATGCATCGTCAGGTGCTGGGTGGGTGTGGCCCATTGAGTGGGTGTGGCCCATTGGGTGGGCGTGGCTATGGTGGTAACAGCAGACTGGGTGGGACTAAAAAGTTAAATCAATCAATTCCAACTTTGCAAGATCTTTTTTTTCCCGCGAGAAGTTGAAATTGACTGATTGATTGAACCTTTTTTTTTTGTACATGGCGGCGGAGGCCTAAAGCGAAAAGGTTTTATAAAACCCAGCTAAAGGCCTAGGACTGGGGCGAAGGCGCGCGGGCCCACAGAGAGGGCTCTGAGTGCCGCCTCTGGCACCCGTGCCGTAGGTTCGCCACCACTGACCTAGGTATATATGTATCCATGAAAACTTCATAGATCAGCACAGTCCTCTCCAATTTACGTTTGTCTCTATTTCATGCCTTTTCCCTTCAGGCTATAAAATGTTATATTATAAAACTTTTCTCTTGTACTTTTTAATACACATATGAGAGGCACTTACCTAGTTCATAACCACTAAGAATTAGATTTGGAATTCTCATTTAATTATTCTTTTTTTTAAGTGTGTAAATACAACGAGTCCTTTAATGCTTTCTTCAAGAATTGACTATGCACAGAGAGGTTTGGAGAAAAGCTCAAGTGATAGATTTTTTTTAAAGTATCTTGGTGCTTTCATGAAAAAGTTAGAAACCCATAATAAGCAAATAAATAAATAAATAAAGAGAAGAGGAACCTCCTCACAGCATAAAACTAGTGAATTCTAATTCCTAGTCTGATTGAAAAATATGCCCTGGGAACTTTCCGATGATGATAAGGGTTTTTTTTTAAATGAATGAATGAATGAATGAAAGAATGAGGCAGATTTAAAAAAACTATAAAACATTCAGGAGAAAAACCTAGACACTGACAGTAATTAAGCACTTCCAGAGACCTCCTATCTCTACCAATTTTATTTTCTCTTCTAAAACGGATTCATCCAATTACTTTTCAAAAGAAAACAGGAGGGAGGGAAAAGTGGGAAAAGGTTGGAAGGATTACAAATGGTCAACCACATTATTCATCGCTTTCCCCACAGTGTCCCATAAAAGAAGGCAGGGCAGATACTTAATAAAAGCCTGACCTGGAAGTACTCTTTCTCTTTCTGCTTCTATTTATCCAATTTTTAGTATGCATATCTGTTTAAAATCATGGGTGGAAGGAGAGCAATCCTTCTGCACCCTACTGGAATTCTCAGCACCATTTAATACAATGGTTGTAATGCTGTCATCCTTTTGAATGAATCTCACCTGCAAGGGCTGAAAATCAAGGACACTGTTCCTATCCTTCCTGAGCAGTTAGGGAGAGAGGTCAAGCCTCTTGCCATTTCATTGCTGAGTGCCCAAGGGTCTGGCCTCTCCCCCATTTCTTTTATTTATTTATTTTAATCTACATAAAACCACTTGCAGAGATTGTCCATTAACCATGTAGTAAAAGTATCTTGTTCTGTTTATATTAAATTCAGCCTTCAAAGGAAGTGCAAATAAACAGCCAGAATTGTATGATCTTGAATCACAAAAACTAAGCCAGGGGATGGTAAAATGTAAAGTTTCAGTGAGGCTAACAACAACAACAAAAAAATTGAATACATAAGAGAAAACATGGACAATATATCAGCAAGTAAAACCAGAGACAGACAGACACATAGAAAATGACTGACTACAAAATACTTGTACTCTTCTGAATGACTTACACTTTTATTGGAGCTTTTTAAGAGATGGTTGAATATTACAGAGAAAAGTGTCAAAATTACAATGCAAAAATTGGATTGTATCAGTTGTATCTTATGCATATGATGCCATAAAGTGACAGAGGCAATTTAATAGGCTCTTAAGTATGAGAAATGAGAGCCAGAGATGAGAATGCTCTTTTTTTTAAAAAAATGTATTTTTAATATCTTTGGATATTTAATATTTTTAAAGTAACCTTCCAACTCATTATTTTCCAATGTCAATCCTCACTACTGTTCTCAAGCACCCGTGAATGTACATTTTCTTTATTTTATTAGTAGAAAAGAACGGTGCAAGCATTTTTGTTATTTCCTCTTTCTTCTACTTCAAGTCATAGGGCAATTATGAAGAAATTTGGGGATAAAATATCAAAACTTCCTTTTAACCTTGAGCGAATGAAGTTTATGATTCATTCATAGCTATGAACTTATCTTCCCAACTCAGAAGAGAGGCACAATGTTCTCATTTCACCATACTTATATTCTTCCAAAAATCAACACTTTTCCCAATAACCCCATATCTGCTTAATTAGGTCAGAACTCTGGAATTTCACAAAAAAGACAGGATGAGCTTCATTTGAGATTAATAACATTTTGATTCCCATTAAATCCGATGGAGGAAGAAGTATAATCCTAGCATCATAATTCAGACCACACAAACCAGAGAGAAGTCTAGAAAAGGCATGGTCATAATTCAAGTGATGAGTGCAACTTTTAACATCCAAGACATAGGCAGCTTCTAAGGACAAAATCCACTGTTTAATGTCAAAACTGAATTATACAGTCTAGACTCTAGGCAATACCAGAATGATCCACCCTTCATTCTGAAATTATCTTACCAAGAAGAAATCCACTATGGAGCTGTGTCAAAAGATTAGCACAGCTTTCAATCCATGTTTTGCTTGATTATGAATGCAGGGTGTTTATGTGGCTTTCTTCTGGTCACTTCTGCCTCAATAAAAAACATGTGGCATGTAACAACATATCTTCCTCAAGCTCAGAATATGGCTTGTGCCTTAAAATATGCAATTCAAAAATGGCACAAAAAACATCTACTGAAAGTAAAGTAATAGTCAAGCTATTATTACAGTAATGACGGAAGAGGAAGGCTGATGAATGTGAACACTGTTGATCTTAATCAGGCATCACTGGTTGACCGCAAAGCAGCCTATTTTCAACCATATTGAGCAATCATAAGGGTCATTTTTCAAGAGAGGCACTTTAGGGAATTTCCCAAATGGAGAATCCTGCAGAGTAAGGGATTAATTTAAATCAGTAGAAGGGGCAGAGTACAGATAAATTATAGTCATACGAAGAACAGTTGCAGGAATTGGATTTGTCTAATTTAATGAAAAGAAGACTAAGGGTGACATGATAGCAGTGTTCAAATATCTAAAGGGCTGTCACAAAGAAGAGTGGGGAGGGGTCAATCTATTCTCCAAAGTGCCTGAAAGCAGAACAAGAAGCAACGGATGGAAACTAATCAAGGAGAGAACAAACCTAGAACTAAGGAGAAATTCCCTGACAATTAGAACAATTAATCGGTGAACGACCTGCCTTCAGAAGTTCTGGATGTATTCCAACACTGGAAGTTTTTAAGAAGAGATTGGACAACCATTTGTCTGAAATAGTATAGGGTTTCCTGCTTGAGCAGGGGGTTGGACTAGAAGACCTCCAAGGTCCCTTCCAACTCTGTTAGAGCAAGAGTTTAGTTGCTATCAGGGAGAAGGAACAGAAAGGTCCTCGAAAGAAAACTCAAAACTACTCAAAGAATTTGGTCTTGTACAAAATGACAGAAGTATGGGACCTAACCCAATTCTATGTTTTGAAGATTGCAACCCCATATCCAATCTTAAATCAAACAAAGCATAGATTAATTAGTTCTCTCAACTACAGCGTGCTGGCTTGGCATTCTAAGAGTTGAAACCTCAGACACATCTGGAAAATACCAGGTTGATGGTAGCTGAAGAAAAACCCTGTTTTGAAAACATTTATTTCAAAAAGAAAGAACAAAACAAAATGGTGACACTACTGTACTTCAGGATATAGAGAGCCTCCAAGAGGAGGGCAAGGAAAAAAAATTGGGGTCATTTAGCCATTTACATTTTCTCTGCAGATCCAACTCTGTTTCTTTTTACAGTTAGTCCTCAACTTACGATCACAACTAGGATCAGAATTTATATTACTAAGCAAGACGGTTAAGTGAGCTGCCCTCTGTTTTACAACTTTTTTTTGCCACCGGTGCTAAGCAAAACACTGCAGTTAATTAAGGGAATAATGTGGTCATTATCCAGTTTCAACTCCATTGACTTTGCTTGTGGAAGTCAGTTGGGATAGTTGCAAATGGCAACCACATGACCCTGGGATACTGCAGCTATCCTAATAAACACATGCCAATTGTCAGGCACCGGATTTTGCTATTTAGAATAAGATAGTATTTATTCTATCCTATTCAATTTTAATTATGTGTGGATGCTGCAACAGTCGTTAAGCAAGAGGAATGGTTGCAAGGCACTTTTTCAGTGCTATTGTAACTTCAAACAGTTGCTCAACAAAGGGTTGTAAGTTTAGGACTACCTGTATATTTATACCCACATACATACATACATACACATATACACATACATATATATATAAACACACATATATACATATATATATATACACACACACATATATATACATATATATACACATATACATACACACACACACACATATATATACACACACACACATATATATATATACACACACACACACACACACACATACATACATACATACATATATATATATATATATATATATATATAAACACCACACACAAACATATATATATATATATAAAAACACACACATACATATATACATACATACATGCATTGCAAACTACATACATTTCCTTCAAAACTAAAATATAACTAAAGCATCGGTATGAACCAAAAAAAAAAATCAAAAAAAGGAAAAGAAACCACTTTTCAAAATATCAGCTCTTAACCATATCAGTACGGTTTTGCAATATTTTAAAAGTGTTTATGCTTTCAGGAAGAGAAATGTTAAAAGTAGTACTGCTCCAATCTGGTATCTGGTTTTCGTGAAGGAGAAGTCTGTTGGCTTCTCTGTCTTAGATTCCATTGCAAAAGCCACAGGTATTTGCTGTCTGTAATTCATTTCAGTTTGGGGAGGGAGGGGTAGCAGCGGGTCACTTACAACATAAATGTTTACTTTAAAAATGCATACCTTTTCCATCCCTGCCCTCCCACATACAATGTGTCCACATCCCATAGCAAGCTTTTCAGTAATTTTAAGTGCTTCTAGCCTACTGTGAGCTCCTCTACATATAAAGCACCACAAATGTCAGAAATAAGAAATCTCCTTGCTTTCAGAGGCATGAAATATATATATTTTTTTAAAAAAAGCAAAGTACAAGAGCTACATCGTGGCAGACGAGCAGTCATGGGTTCACAAAAAATATTGCCTTTTAATTATTTTCAATGAACAATGGGCGAGGGAGAAAAAGTTTATTGAAAACTGCATAGGGAATTATAGACCTCCACATATTACTGGAACCATACTCCCATCAGCTGCAGCCAGTTTGGCAAAGAGATATGAGGAAGGAGAAACTGGAACTTATTCATGTCTTAGGAATTTTAAACAGATGTATTTTGAAAAAAGGATAGTATCTGTACATGGATGGATAATCATTGAAATCATACAATGAACGCTCAATAGATTCCAATTCCAAGAATACGTTGAGTTGTTTTTAAAAATAATATAGATGTATATTTGATTTCTGACTTTTTCTACTTCTTTATAATTGAACCAATTTGCACTGCCTATTTGAATAAATTTCAATATAACTCTCGGTATTGATTGATTGATTGATTGATTGATTGAATGAATGAATGAATGAATGAATGAATGAATGAATGAATTTTTATAAATAGAAACCATACAAACGTTTGTATTTACCTGGCTGCTTAATACATATGGAAGCCATGACTTTTAAGTCTTATTTTCAAAACATTTATATAATTGTAGAAATAAATATGGCCATGAATAAATCCAAACCTCTAAAAAGTTGTCAGTATCAAGCAAAAGCCTAAGCTGCATCGTTTCCTAATACACAAAATCTTGAAAAAGCAATCCTTAGGCTACATCAAAATATAAAATGCTTTTCCACATTTGTGTTCCTAGCAATGAGAATGATAACATTCTAAAATATATCACACAACCTTGAATTTGGAGATTTAATCATTTTCAAGACCAGTATCTCGGTATAGTGTAGAAACTAGAGGGCAATTTGCACTAGTCTTAAAGGTTATGTACATAGCCAATTTGCATCTTAAAGGAGCTAAAATGAGATGCGGTATATCTTTGTATCCACATGTGAGCAATACAAAGAGAAGATGTTTGTATAAATTGCAACTGTTTTATAGTTAAGTTATCTAATTAACAAATTGAAAGTTTGCTCTTTCAAGCAAGCAGCTGAATTACCTGAATTCATTAAAGCACAATTATCTAGGACTCAACAAATGGTGCCGATCTGATGAGATCCATGAATGAATGAGCTTACCAAGATCCCCATGGAAGGAAAGGAAAGAAAAATATTTTGGATATATATTATTCAAGAATGAAAAACATGTGGCCACAGTAAGTACTGCAAAATTGTGAATAATCCAAGCACAAAATATCATTTTTACAAGTGGGAATTTTAACTTCAAGTACTTAAATCATTTGCGTATTTGTCCATACATTAATAAAATTGTGAGCAGTTTCTCTTGTGTGTACATACACAGGCAGGTGAAGGCATAGATACAATCCTATAGAGCTTTTTATCATGAAAGGTTTTAAAAGCTTATAAAAAGGGCTGAATAGTGAACCTCCATCAAAATAATGTCTTTAAAAATAATGTTGATTCTATTTGTCTATGTGCCTGAATGCTAAACATGGAATCATAATCACAGAATCACACAACTGAAAAAGTTCAGTGCTTATTTAGTCCAGTTTTCTGCTCCCTTAAAGCACCTTGGAGAGATGGCTATCCAGTATGAAGACCTCCAATAAAAGAACATATCACTTTATGGGGCAGCTGGTTGACAGTTTTACCATCAGGAAATTCCTCACAAATCTAACCTGACTCTACTTCCCTGTAATTTTAATCCACTGGATTTAGTCCTGCATTCCTAGATGAGAACCAGTCCACTTCCTCTTTCATAGGACAACTTTTTAAATATCTGAAGATACCTTCACTCAGTCTTCTCTTCTGAAAGCTAAATATGCCTTCCCTGTCTTTTCTCCTATTAACTAAATATACCCAGTTCTTTTAATTGTTCCACATATGACTTCTTTCCAGTCCCTTAATCATCTTGTTGGCCTCCTTTAAATTTGCTCCAATTTGTCAATGTATTTCTTAGATTGCAATACCTAGAACTGGGCAGAGTTCCAAGTAGGGCCTGTTGGAATGTACGCTTCTTAATATCTCCAAAAGTTCTTCGTCATCCTATATTTGTATTTTTTTTTCCTCTCCAAAAGCAGGAATTTGTTTTTCACCCTAGTAAATTTCTTCTTGTTTGTTCCAGGCCACTGGTTAAGCCTGTCTAGATCTTTTTTCAAACTTCTCTCCTCTTTTGAAGTGTTCATTACTCTTCCTAGTTAGTGTATCTGCAAATTTGATAATCATCTCAACCCTACATCTTAATAAAATGTTAAAACAGCATAAAACCCAGGAGAGAATCTAGTGGCACTTTATTCAATACTATGCTCCAAGCTAACGTCTAGTCATTTATGAGCACTGTCTGGGTGTGGTCATTAATCCAAGTATGAATCTAACATTTGCATCATCCCGTCACATTTTACAATTTTATTCATGAGGATATGAGAGGCTTTATTCAATGCTTTGCTGAAGTCAAGATACACTACGGCTGTGGCATTTTCCCAATCTTTTAAGGCTGTCAAATAATGGAGGTAACATTGTTCCTTGCTCCCATTGGTAAGATCCTGAAAGTGAAAGACTTAAATCTCTTCGCTTTAGAGTTATGCATTTGTTTTGTTATAAATCTGTAGTTAATTGCTACATTTCTGTCCCAAGTATTCGTAGATATACTGTTGAATAATTTGATTTAAGACCTTGCCCGGCATAGACTGATTGTAACTTCCCAGGTCTCCTCTTCCTCTTTTTAAAAGATGGGAACAACCTTTGCTCACCTCCGGCATTAAGTTTTCAAAGATCATGAATAGTATTTCTGTTATACTGTAATTTTTTATTAGTTCATTCAGTTTCCTGGCCAGTTAGCCGATATGTTTCACTAATTCTGATAAAACTTTTTACCAATGATCACCTGCAGATGGTTTTCTATTTATTTACAAAACTGATTTATAGTCTTTTCCAAGACATGGCTAAGAATCCAGGTTTCTCCCTCTGCAGTAAGAATTCAGAACCCTCTATATAAATGAAGGCCGCAGGATCGTAACCCAGGGAATGGACACAATCATAATAACTTCACTAAGTGAGCAAAATATTTTCGTGTAGCATAGAAATTCAAAACTACCTCAGGAATTACTGCAATATTAGCCACAGCTTACGACAGTATATCATTTCCCCATGATAAATAAAATGGTTTCCCTAAAACAAAGAGTAGGCCTTATGCACTGTAATAAGTTTCTAATTGAACTTTTAAAGAAATATTCAACTGTTGTTTTTACTGAATATAAAATTTTTACATCTTGCAAAATATCATTGTTATTTAATATGCATCACATACCTTTTGCTGGTTAATTTATAAAAGAATGACCAGTCGTATCATTTCGATTATGGTAGAAAATACAAAAAAATGTACTGTGGCGTATTTTTAAAAAAGTTGAAATTACATATCACTCAAGAATCTATGCCCATATCTTTATGGAAATGAATATGAATATGAAAGGACTGGTCATGCTTCCCTCTCCCCCCCACACACACACCCTCCAAAAAATCTACCTATTTTCACACCCTGAAATATTGGACAAACGTTAACAAAACAAAACTGGTTTTGTCAAATACCTGATGGCAAGCTTAGAAATCAAAGCTGTAATTCTAAGTCCCTTTTCTCAAAAGATACGCTTAACCTTTAATTACATTTTTTCCTAGTTTAATTGATAGGAAAACAAGACAAGTAGCTCTCATATTTTCGACTAGGCCTCCATAATCAGCAAACCCAACTTAGGAATATGTTTTCAACAATGAAATTCCATTCCCATTTAATGGAAATAATGGTGGAAAGGAAAGGTGAATCAGCCAGCAATAAACATCTCTAACACATACAAAGAGAGACGAGGGTGAGGAGGGGAGGGGAGGGGAGGGAGGGAGAGAATGAATTCTGAATTAAGGATAAAAAACCAAGACTGGCTTTATCTAAAATATACTTCTTTTAAGCACCAATTCAAATTATTTCTTTGCAGCTTATTTATCATATCTCCATTTCAGCTCTTCTACCTGACAGATAGCATCAAATTCACTCAACAAGAATAAGGCTCTGGGCCTTGGACATGAACCAAAATCACAGATTCATCATTTCAGCACAAGACAAAATAATAGAGTCAATCAAATCATCTAGGCTTTTAATGTGATTCACACATGAGCTTGGTAGAATTTGTTTACTATGCTTCACTAAAATAATCATGGCTCAATAAAGAACAACGAGATATATTATGTGTGTAGGAGTACATGTAGAAATGTAGGAATGATGTATAACTGAATCTTTAAATGCAAGATAGATGGACTGGAGTTCCATCACTGGAAGAGAGGAAGAAACAAATTAGGGGCAGGTTGTTTTGGAGGCAATCTATTTATGTGGCTACTAATAGTTGACACCAACTTAATGGCACTAATCAAGCAATACAGGTAGTCCTTGACTTACAACAGTTCACTTTGGGACCATTCAAAGTTACAATGGTGCTGAAAAAAAGTGACTTATGACTGTTTTTCACACTTACTACCGTTGCAGCATCCCCACAGTCACATGATCAAAATTCAGATGTTTGGCAACTAGTTCATGTTTGTGGTGGTTGCGGTGTCCTGGGATCATGTGATCGCCTTTTGCGACCTTTTGACAAGCCAAGTCAATGGGGAAGCCAGATTCACTTAACAACCAGGTTACTAACTTAACAACTACAGTGATTCACTTAACAACTGTGGCAAGAAAGGTAGTAAAGGAAGGTGGGGCAAAATTCACTTAACAAATGTCTCATTTAGCAACATAAATTTGGGGGGAAGTCAGCTGTGGTCGTACGTTGAGGGCTACCTGTAATCAATTATGAGAATCAAGAACACTCTGAACTTGACCTGACCACCATATTCTACTACAAAGGTAAGGACATTATTTATGATTTCTTGCAAATGCTACTCCATAGCCTTGGGGTTGCTCCTGTATGCAATCATTTCAACAAAAGGAATTAAGCCTGAGAAGGACAGGCTACACAAGAGGCAAAAGCTGCAAAATAAAGACAATGAGTATTAGAAAGTAGTTGGATTCCATCCAGTGAATAGCATCTTTTTTCAAGGACGCTTAAATCTTCCACTTTGAGATTTGGGCACCTCTATTACATTTCAACAAGTGTAAAATTTCAGAGAGGGTACTTTTCACATTCTTTTTCACATACTTACCTGCATATTCATTAATAGAACTAAACAAAAAACAAAGATCCCACAGGTATCAAGCAGGCACTTGCCAATTCGGACTCCCTTGATATTTATTAATAAAAAATCCAAACTGTTCAAGCATTCAAACAGCTGCATACTATACAAATAAAAGTGGGTAAATGGGATATTCAATTCAGAACAAATAAAATAAATCTGAAGCGAGAGCTTGAAACTTTAAACACTTCATAAAGACTCCTTGGCAAGAGCCTGAACTAATAAACAATCCAAAAGAGGGCACTGGGGAAACATCCCTGGGAACTGCACAATCTCAGCCACTAGTATCCTTGAGGATTAAATAACATTATATATTAACTAGGTAGCCTGAAAGTGTCCCTCTGCTTTTTCTTCGTAACAAAAGAATTGGTTGCCCAATTCAAACAATACCTGTCACATACAGGGCAAAAGTACGATCAGCCAACCAATTCTGAGTTTCCGTGACTTGTTATCTGAACATGTGTAGTATTTTTCTCTCAAAAATAGTACTGTTGCCAGAATGCAGAATGCATTATTGTTTTAAGCATTTTTCATTGGAAATGCTTCATTAAAAAACAGGCAAAGCAAATTCAAATCAAAGAATATGGTAGCAGAGTAATCAACCACAAGAGGAGCTATTTATTTTTTTAAAAAATGTTGGACACGATCAGTTTGCCTCACCTACTTGCTTTAAGACAAAAGTGGGTACTCTTTCCGGCCTCAGGTCCACATCTGAGGTTCTCTGAATAACAGAAAAACAGAGTTGGAAGGAATCTTGGAAGCAACCTAGAACTAAGGAGAAATTTCCTGACAGAACAATTAGTCGGTGGAACAACGTGCCTCCAGAAGTTGTGAATGCTCCAACACTGGAAGTTTTTAAGAAGAGACTGGACAGCCACTTGTCTGAAATGGTATAGGATTCTTTGTCTGAGCAGGGGATTGGATTAGAAGACCTCCAAGGTCCCTTCCAATTCTGTTATTCTGTAACCCCCTGCTCAAGCAGGAGACCCTACCATTCCAGACAATTGGCTATCTAGTCTCTTCTTAAAAGCCTCCAGTGATGGAGCACCCAAAACCTCTGAAGACAAGCCATTCCACTGGTTGACTGTTCCCACTGTCAGGAAATTTCTCCTTAGTTCTAGGTTGCTTCTCTCCTTGATTAGTTGCTGATGCCTTCTGGTGCTTTGGAAAATAGGTTGACCCCTTCTTTCTTTGTGACCCCCTCAAATATTAGAACACAGCTATCATGTCTCCCCACTCCCCTAGTCCTTCTTTTCACTAGTCTAGACGTACCCAATTCCTGCAACTGTTCTTCATATGTTTTAACCTCCAGGCTCTTAATCATCTTTGTTGCTCTTCTCTGCATTCTTTCCAGAGACTCAACATCTTTTTTATGGTGACCAAAACTGAATGCTGTGCCAATGATACTTCCTAAATAAGTGGGAAGGCCCAAATCAAAAACTAAATTGGACTGAATTTCAATTAAAATCAGACCTTCAAATAATTTCATCCTGAACCATTTTGATTTTTAAATTACCTTCCTACCCCTTCCTGTATTAAATCAGTATTTTCTAATTTAGCGGCCACCAGACACAATGCACCTTAACTTCAAGAATCCCTACCTAACAATGGCCATGAAGTTCAAGACCTCTGGGGGATTTCAGATTGGTAGAGCTGCTCTAAATCCATTAAATATCAAAAGATTTTTTTCATTTTCTATACCTGACAACCTCTGATTAATCCACTGGTAAATAATACGACCTATTTAAGATTTTTTAACTTTTTTTCTTGGATATACTATTATAAACAGTAAAAATTAACTTATGAAAATAATAGAACCACAAAGAAAATTTTTAAACAAATATTTTTAAATTATAGTCTTTTAAGGCGTGCATGCCACAAAGGTTGAATTTCTTAAAGAAGTAGAATGTTCCTTCCCCACTTCCAAGTTACAGTATTGTATCAGAAAACATGGCTTCCCATCTTTCTTTCCCTAAAAATACAGGGGAAAACATGCTCTTTAAGAAATTATATCCTGCAAACTACAGTCTTAATCAAGAGAAACCAAAATGAAACATGTGTATCCTGCTACACTGGACTACAGAACAGACTGATGTGTCAGCCCGGAGAGGCAGCGAAGATTTGTCAGGGGGACAGCAAAGATGATGAGAAGATCTAGGAATATAAATTATGTCCCTCTGCTCTAATCTTTAATTTTAGATTATAATATGTGTTTCTGACTTACTGAAAGAATATACTTCCTCTCTTCAGAATTCTACTCCTTTCTCCAACTTCTAAAAAAATTCTTTGTTTTTTTTAAATCTGCTCTGTGCTTTAGTCTCAGTAGAAAAAGAGATATGATCTTCCAGATATCTGGAGGCTGATCTACAGAGTTTAAGTACACTACTTCCTTTTTGCACAGCAAAGATCCAGACTGCATCAATTCTGTAGCGTTCAATCAAATAACTGCTGCACTGCAGTGACTAAACAGAAGAAGGAACCCAAAAGCTGCACAGGCTCACAGCTGCATAAGATTTAAAAAAGAGATATGCAATGCAGAGGGGAGGGGGGAAATCCTTATAAAACCTGAAGGAAAGAGAGCTTCTGTAGGCTCCAATTTTTATTCATAAACTTTGAATAAAGTTCCCATGCTCTGCAAGCTTATTCTTTCCAAAGACCAATAAGCAAGGCCTGCTGCTGTGATGTTAACAGCTTCAACTACTAATTTCAGAGCCTTGCCCTGCAGGAAAAGACAACCCAGGATAAAATGTCAAGACCTTTTAAATTCAAAGCCCGCTTAATCAATTACTTGGCAGGCATGTGCTAAAGGTTCTATATAGTATGCCATCAATCCAAACCACTCAGCTCTCTACACTATAATGAATTGTGTTTCACATGGCATCCAACTGTCAATTCATAACAAAGACCATTTACCAGTATATCTGTCCCACAGACAATGCCACCCTAGTAAGTGGGTCTTCAATGTGTCTATTGCAATACACTAATATTCAGCTGCAAAAATAATTACCTCAAATTAACAGAGGCAAT
>NW_015387260.1:384084-393128 GCF_001527695.2 Protobothrops mucrosquamatus | reverse complement strand
AATTACCGGTAACAATATTTATTTAAAATGCTTCAAAGTCAGATTCATCATCAGATACACTAAAGAGTTGTTCCCATTCTTCTCGAGTTAATTTATCATCAGTTTCTTCGCTTTCTTCTGAGTCTGAATTCCACAGCAGGTCGTCTTCTGTGCCGTCCATTTTATTGCTGATGCCGCCCCCTGTACGCGACGAGGGGACGTGTTTTTTTTCTTCGCCCTCGCGTGAGCGGCTGAAGCCCGGAAAAGGCACAGTGCGAACTCACAATTTGCGTCATATGCAGAACGTTTTCTCCTGAGTTGCCATCTAACGGGAAAGGGAAGTGCGTCTCGCCAGTTCGGGCCGCCCCTGTACGCGACGAGGGGACGTTTTTTTTTCTTCGCCCTCGCGTGAGCGGCTGAAGCCCGAAAAGGCACAGTGCGAACTCACAATTTGCCTGCGCCCTCAATGGACCGGCCGCCACTGCGTCACCCCACCCCAGCCCTCGTTTATAACGCGCACCCAAACTTTGATTTCTTTTTTTGGTAGAAAATTTTGCGCGTTATACTCGAATAAATACGGTAGGCAATATTTGCAGGTAAACAATAGAATTCTTCATGACTGAACTTTCTGTGATTCTCACAAGCAATTCTGGGAGCTTCCCTACTGTTTGTTAAAAGCTTCACCTGTTCAGACCAGAAGTCCAGCTAGGAGTGCCTGATACATGCAAACAGTTATGATTTCCACAGTGTACCGAAGGTTGTTTTTGTTTTTTTAACCAAAAGGCAACTGGACTTGTTTTCCTTGAAGACGTTTCGCTTCTCATCCAAGAAGCTTTTTCAGTTCGGAAAAAGAACAAAAGAAAATCCAGTTGCCTTTAAAAAAATAAAAAACAAACCATCTTTGGAACAACCATGACCTAAATGATTGAGAATCTCCCATAGACATTTTACAATGTACAGCTTAGTTAGGTAACAACACAGTCTGCTAGTATTTATAGCTCACCTAGCAAAACATGATGGAAATTATATCTTGTTGCTTCAACACAGAATATGACATGAACAAAAATTGATATTTATAGCCAGTATGGCTGATACAGAACACTATAACTCTCCAAACTTTATAGAAATAAAGAGGACCCTGTAATGGAAGGGCCTGGGTCTGGAAACTGTTTGATTATAAGGCCACCTTCTCCCAATAAAAAATCAAATGAAATGAATCACAAAAGAGATTACAAAATTCATTGAAGGCGAAGGTCCAACATTTATCACCACCAAAAAGTTTTGCATCTCAATAAGTGGGGAGGACATATGAGCCTTGGGCTCAGAATTCTGATACCAGCATAGATAAAAGGCATACACGTCAAGCTTGACTTGGGGAAGGATGAATGAAATTGATTATTCCTTTCAAAACAGTTTTGCAACTGCAGGGAACAGAACAGAATCTTCCCTAAAAGGATGTTGCATTACTAAAATCACTGTGACGTAAATCTCCAAAGAAGAAAGAACAAGGTACTTTACGGAGCCACACTAAAATAATCTACTTGGTGGTCCAGTCCGTGTGTGCTCACAAGCCACCTGAAGAAACCAAACTGTAGTAAATCAAAAGTTATGGGGCTATTATTATATTAGTGAAATGCAGTATTGTCACTTTCATCCTGAAGATTCTTGGCCATAACTCAGGAATCAATAGTCACAACACAAAGCCTTGGGACCAATGAAACGGAAGAATTTCTCCCAGGAATCTACAGCTAGGGATGGACTCAACTAGAATATTAAACTATGATCAACTGTATAATGCCAAAGAGGCAGACAAAAGCTGAGGTACAATTCACAACCTCTGTATTAAGAACAAAAGTGACAAAATTAAAAGGAGCACAGTCTTAACAAAATGTGTGCAGTGCAATGAGCTGCAAATTCTCATTCTGAACAAGTTGCTGCACAGAGACAGAACTTATCTTCTTATGGAGGATGCAAGGAGAGGTTGTGAAACCGCTTTTGCTGCTGAGACAATGCAGAGGAAGAAGGTGGGAGGAGACAAACGCCATCAGACAACAAGCACAAACTGCTATGCTTCAGCCAAATGGCATCCCTTTCAGGCACCACCCATTTCACAGTACATTATCTAATTAAACAGGTAACAGGAAAATGACTGAGATCTTTGCAGCAGTGAGACTAGGCTAGAAGTAACCAGTAAAAATAATCAGATATTTTTTTACAAAAAGTTCTCCCTGATTGCATAAATAGAAAATCTTCTATATAAAATTGTCTGAGAGGTCTTAGCTTAAAATGTGACCTTTCTAAAATATTACCAACTTATATAAAATTATCCATGGCCATCAGCTGGTTTATTACTGATCTGGCAAGCTTCTCCAACATTGACAAGCTTCGGTCCTTAGAAAAGGTGGAAGTCATAGTACAATAAATATGTTTATGACAATACAAGTACAAATACATGGAGTTTAAAATGGCTTAATATACAATTCTATCTATGCACACTTCTATGAAAGCTCATCTACTGAAATCAGTACTCACTTTAAGCAAACACATAAGATGGTTCCAAGCCAGAAAAGCATACATATATGCTTGTCACTTACTGACTTGAACCAGCCTAAAGCTGAATCTATAAGCTCTACTAAAAGCAAAAAGGAGTAACTCCCCAATAATGTCCATTTTTATTTTTAATTTGTCAAGCAGAGTAATGGAGGGCAGGCTGATCTTTACAATGACCTTCAAAGTGCTTTGAATAGTAGATAGGCAAAAATAAAACTTTACAGTCTACAATCCCTACTTGTTTTGGCTCCAATTAGCTAAGTATATCTAACTCAAAACAATCTTATGCATATTTGGTTAGAAATATCTTATACAAAAAGAAAAAAATGCACTTGTTTAAAAGAACATATTTCAGAAAAATACCTTCATACTTTTCATGCACATATTCTGAAGACATCCAGCTTAGAGTTCTAATGTATAGTAACAGAATTATTCTTTGAAAAAATAAGCAGAGACTCATCAACAGTTATGCTGGCTGCCAGCACAATAAATATATTTATTCCAGTTTTGAGGTTGATTAAAAAAAACTAGAAATGTCCTTTGGGAACTGTGTTGTGGCTGAATGTTTTCAAGTCCTCAGAAGCCTTTTGCTTCTTTCCTATGAGCCAACTGGGGGATATTTTAATGGGCCTATGCATCCTTATCTGCAAGAGCTGATTTTTTTTCCCACCTAAGGCTCAATTGGTCTTATCACTGGCACCAGTTTTCAAGGCCTAAGCTTAGGTTTGGAATGCCAAATGAAGTGAGGGTGAGAAGGGAGCATAACTTAACATCTCGAAAGGCCACTGAACCTTTCAGCACCACCAACTAGCTCCAAGACCAAGACAAAAGCTTGGCTTTTGTTTATCTAATTCAATATCAACTGGGACAAAGTTCACCTCATCTCTCCTCTTTGGAAGTCCATCGTTTGTTCAGTTCTTCACATAAGAGAACTATTGGCATGTCAAACTCGGGACGTCACGCTTTTTCCCAATTGCCGGCAATGGGGTGGGCACGGTTTCAGTATGATGCATCTGGCCTGTGGGCCGGCAGTTTGACATGCCTGGTCTAGGCACTGAGGTAAGAAACAGAGGTCTATAAGCCGCATTCAGATGATTTCCAGAGTCCATAAATATTGTTTGGGAAAGCACAGAAGAACACTAGGATATAGGCCTCCTTCATCTATCCATTCCTTCTATAAAGTGCCAGATTCCACTCTTATTACCCAGAGTTCTTGGTAATAACCAGACCAGGAAAATCAGGATTAATATTGCAATCAAGGAAAAAGATTCAGCTCTATAGTTGGGTATAAAGCACATTGGTCACATTCATTTTCCTTTCTCTCTTTAGAGCAGCCAACTGTCAAACACCTTCAGAATTAAATGAAACAAAATTATTATCTATTAGTTCATATATAATGGAATATTTAGGTTACAAATATCCTCACCACAGGTTCTGTGGGAGCCAATGAATTGATTCAGGAGGAGAAGAGGAGGAGGAGTTAGGATACCAGACATAATTTTTTTTTAAGATATTAGGGTTAGGTTTAAGATAGTAAAAGAATGATGGGGAAATGAAACTAATTAAATTGTTAATATCAAGTTTACTTATTTGTTCATTTTTAACTATTTGCAATGCTACAATGCTCCTCATCCCCTCTCATCTCAGTGGATATACTGTATACATGAACAAAGCCAGCACAAAGCTTCAAATTTTGTGAACCTACTTTTCCATGCATAACCCTCACAAATGCATATAGTATAATATACCTGCATGCATACAGACACCCAACGCAGAGAAAAACCGCAGCATCTGTTGCTAGTGTCATTATGGGGGAAGCAGAAGATGTGATTGTTTATTACAACTGTCAATCGAAGCATAATAATGCAGATAGGCATCTCCTCCTGGCTTTTATCTGGAAGAAAAGGGACCTGGAGGAAGTAGAGGACATACCAGACTGGGGTGAGGGGGGCGATGTCACAGATGGCGCGCCTACTTAGGTCCTCTATGAGATAAGAGTATTACATCTCCATACAGGGAAGAACATGTATAACAACAGAGGGTAATGCAAAGACTGAACTAAGGCAAAAGTATGCTTGCCTCACATTAAACTGTTCTGAATGGTTAATGGGGCCTAAGCATTGTGGCATCTTCTCCTCTGTCCTACACAACCTTTTGAATGTGGTATCCAAGCTCACCTTAGGCTAGCACAAATCCTAATTTGAAGTATATCAGAAATTCTTAACCTTAGGAAAGCCCCTAACTAATGGATAAATGGATGAGGAAGAATGTGGCACGGTCCAGAGTGGTTTGGTAAGCTATACAAACCAGGTCACTCTATTATCTAGCCTGGCACAACTGCCTTTATTTCAATGACTGACTCTCACATACAGTTTGAGACATATTGTGCACAATGAAGTTACAGTGCCACACTCATGTTCCGATCCAGCAATTCTGAATATATGTCTTTAAAAAGCAACAATGGCGGTAAAAAAGAAAACTTCCTGGGTCATACTATCCTTCCCCTCCAAACTACTGCTTGTTCCTCAACTTCATCAGACAGGGCAATGGATTCTTTAGAACAACAACAGGAGACAGCATGTATAGTGCTGGCAGTTAAAAGAAAACCCACATGATGTACTTTACTGCACCAGCCGCCCATTATTTATAGCTCATAGTCCAGACACAGATTATAACTTCCTCCAGGGACATGCCTACATCATGCAATAAAGCAATTTCAATGTTGTGGATTAATAGGCAATTCATTTTCAGCAGCTGAGTCACTGGACAAGGCTCCAGAATGTAGTCAGAGGTGCTGATGCTGTCCCCATGGGAACAGAGTGAATTAATCGTAGGGTGGAGAGATGGGAGTCCTGATTCAACTCCACAGCAAGCATGGATTGAAAGACTAATGGCAACAGACAGGCCGTTCCTCCAGCCAGAAATTACTCTTCACGGCAGTCTCACTGCTGTGTGTCAGGGGGTGGGAAGGGGACAGTTGTAGAGCCCCCAGAAAGAAGAGAAAAACTTCAAATAATGCAATGTACAGATAGCAATGAATGGCAGCTTTTCTCAATCTGTTTCCCATAAACTATACACCGTAGTGCAGTGTTTCTCAAGCTTAGTAACTTTAAGGCATGTGGACTTCAACACCTCATGCTGGCTCAGGAATTCTGGGAGTTGAATCTTAACTTCTTAAGGTTACCACACTTGAGAAACCCTGCTATAGTGGGTACTACCCAGAGGACATCCACTTTACTAAAAAGATAATTTTACCCCCCAACCCCCCTCCCAGAAAATCCTTTTCACTGACTAGCTGTTATAGCTTTTTATGCCACCCTCAAATAGAGTGTCCACAATATAGTCAAACATAATCACTACAAATACTTTTCCAGATAAGGAAAACCTACAGATATTCAACTGGACTGGTATCTCATCCCAGAGTACCATCACTGATTGGGAACCACCTAGAGTTTGATATAAGATGGGCAGCTGTATAAATAAAACATATAAACAAAATTTATAAGAAACAACAAATTGCTGGTCTACATCTAACAAGCGTTCACAGCCAATAAGAAGATATAACACTTCACATGTGAAAGATACACTACATATATAAAACACGTAAGAACCTTGTCTACTTTGATGTTCTCTAGATCAGGGCTTTTCAACCGGTGGTACATGTACCACCGGTGGTACTTTAGCGCCTGGCAAGTGGTACGCGACCCCTAGCCAAGTGCAGCAGGGGAGGAACCAGCTAAAGCTGTGCCGCACAGACCTGGAGACCAGCTGGAGCTGCAGGGCTCGGCAGAAGCCCCAGGATCTGCATGCGCGGCTGCATGCTGATTGGAGCTTCTGGCACACCCGGAAGAGAAAAGGAGGAAGAGGAGGCAGAGAGAGAAACAGCTATAAAAGGAGCAGGTTTTGGCAGGAGAGGAAAAAAACACACGAGGAAAGAGAGAGGAGAGAAGAGAAGAGAAGAGGCTTTTGTTAGCGAAGCGGTGAGGAGAGCATGAGCGAGGGGCCTTTGCGAGCGAAGGGTGAGTGAAAGAGCGAGCGAGGGGCTTGTGCGAACGTGTGTGTGTGAATGGAGCAAGAGAGGAGCTTTTGCAAGCAACGTGTGTGTGAATGAGAGCAAGCGAGAGGCTTTTGCTAGCAAAGGGTGAGGGGGGTTGCGAGCAAAGGGTGAGAGAAAAAGGGAAAGGGGAGGGAAAAAGAAAAGGCATTGACTTCTGAGTTCCACTGCTGTAATAGGAAGGAAGCATTAACATTGAACCTCAACTTTTTACTTTCCCATAATATTATAAACTAGCCATTTCTATAACAACAAATGAATCTAATCAGTAACGCCCAAAATCCCACCCTCTTTATTTATTTTTTTAAGTCATCAAGTTTTTGACACCTTGCTAAGCACTGGTGGTACTCAAATATTGTCATGTCCTAAAAGTGGTACAATCTGTGAAAAGGTTGAAAAGTCCTGCTCTAGACCAGTGCTGTTCAAACGGTCTTGTAGTTGTCATGGAGCAGTGAACTATTTACCGCTGGTCCATGATTAAAAAAAAGTACAGTGCAGAATTTAAGAGTAAGCTGTGGCATCCAAGTGTGTGAACCGAGGACTTGACTCCTTGAACAGGGTATAGACCAGTGTAGGTGTTGTCAAATTCCATGTGGGCATGTAGTGAAAGCCGCATACAAATCTTATTACAGCAGGACAAATTACATGTGACACTTTTGAGGTTAGTTTGTCAACTGTATCTCAGAAACATATAAAACTCTGAAAAATCTAAGCATTTTTATAACTTTCTATCAACAGGAGAGAATATAGGTAGCTCAGGGTTGAACTGTAGAGTCTTTGGTGCTCTCTGAGCTTGGCTGTTTACTTACAGACATTTCATTACCCGGCTAGGTAACATCTTCAGTGATAGAAGGGAATAAGGTTTACTCCCTGCCAGGGATGGCAACGGGTGTTTTTTCCTTGGTAGCTTCCTGATTAGGGTATTATTTTCTGCTTGATTGTTTGCCCGGTGTGAATCCCTGCTTATCTGGGGATTGGCTGCTGGAGAGAAGATATTCTGGGGAGTTTGTTGTTGTTTCCTTCTTAGCTTTTTTTATTGTCTCTTCTGAATAGTGTGGAAATGTGGTTTATTTCCATGTCTCTCTTGATTGCTGACATTATACCTTGCTATTTTTACAATCATTTTAATTTTTAATCAAGTCTGTTTTTTAAATTTATATGATTTTTTTTCATTTTTCTAATAAATTGTTTTAATGTATTTTACAAAAGTATCTGAGATGAATTGGAATTTTTTTTAAAAAAAAACCCTGCTCCTTCTCCAGTACGGGAGATGGAGAATTCACACATGGGTTTTCATTGGATGCCTGCTCTTGAGACCAAGTAGTCAAACTTGACACGCCCCCTCTTGCTGATCCAGTCTTTAACTTGGTCTCAGCTCTTGACGACGTGTCTGGTGTGGCTCTCAGTCAATAGCAGGTTAGAAAACTTGAGTGAATTCTCCTTTCCCTTAAAANCGTTTGCTCCAGCAGCCTGTCGTGCTGCGTTTGGAGCATTTTCAACTTTCCAGACCTTCCCCAGCCGTCCGTTTCGATCGCGGCCGCCATTTTGGTTGCCGAAAAAGGCAACAAAGCCTATTTATTCGTTTTGCAATTCGGCGATCGAAGAGAGGATCGCAGGGGGGGAAATTCACTAAGGCAATCGAACGCGGTTCCTGCAATCTATCTGCCCATCCAGAGCCTTAATTGGGGCCGCGGGGCTGTTGTTTTTTTTGCTAAAACGGACTTGCGGCCGCCATTTTAGGTCCGAAATTTAGGGCGAGGAACTGCAAGGCCTACTTTAAATTTCCAGCTATCTACCTTTAGTGCGTGTTTTCAGGATTTCATCCAGAGAGAATTTAATTTTGCCTTTGAATTTGGCTCAATTGCTGATCTCCTCAGGTCAATAATAATAATTATTCAATATTTGGCGGCCGCCATTTTGAATACCACGTGGCAGCTTCTTAGGCCCAAAGGGCGGATATACATCAGCTGACCTCATTCAAATCACATCTAACGTGCACTCATTATCAGTTTCACTAATCACAATATTAATACTCTTGGGGTAGTCTCAAATTCATTTATCTCTTACCTGAGCCTAATTTTTGCTTCAAGCCATCTGCTCCCTCATTGGGGATTTTTTTCCTGGTGCACATTGCCTGGCCACCTAAGGCCTCCGGGGAGGAACACAAAGGTTGGTTCCAACCGTGCCTTCGGTACCTAACTCAAGGGCCGTGACCATTGCCTAGAGAGAGAATTTATTTTTGGGTTGGGTGGTCAGGGGAATAGCCTCTGTGTTTGTTCCAACTCCGCCTCCGCCAGCTTCTTGCCTGCCAGAGCGTCACCTCAGTTTATCTGAGACTGCTCCACTGGGATGGAAGGCTCTTCGTTACCTCAATCCACTCCATCTTCCAGTCACGGCTGCACTACGTCCTCTGGACAGGGGACGGCAGGCAAGGCAAAAGCAAAAACTAAACATGTGCTCA
>NW_015387260.1:377144-383010 GCF_001527695.2 Protobothrops mucrosquamatus | reverse complement strand
TCAGGCCATTGTAGGGGTCTGAGAGCCAACACCTCGTCCATCTTCAGTCACTTCGCCCTCGTTAAAGACTGGATCAGCAAGAGGGGGCGTGTCAAGTTTGACTACTTGGTCTCAAGAGCAGGCATCCAATGAAAACCCATGTGTGAATTCTCCATCTCCGTACTGAGAAAAGGCGTTCAGGTAAGACAACGCCCCTTCACTGCAGATAGTTTGAAATATACTGCTCTAAATAAGTTGAACACCACCTCCTGGAATCACCACTTAGCTGGAAATTTATGGGATTTAAAATTCAAGACTTCCCGAGGAGAAACAAGAGGATAGGACAGTGATGGCGAACCTTTTAGAGACCGAGTGCCCAAACTGCAATCCAAAACCCACTTATTTATCGCTGGGTGCCATGTTGCTCGTGGGGAGGGACGCCTATGGGGGCTGGATTGGGGGAGATGCAGGGGGTCTCTGGCAGGTGGGCCGGTGGGCAGGAGGCTTGTCCTGCGGGGTGAGGCGAGGCAAGGCAGGGGTGCCATTGTTACAGGGCAAAGTGAGGCAGGGGCCGGGGCAGCTTCTGCCTGACACCATCAGCCCCTGCACACAGAGGCCAGCGAGCACATGGGTGCTGGGAAGCTTCCGGCCATGTGGGACCTTGGCGAGTTAGAAGGCGGCTGGTTGAAGAGGGACGGTTGCCATCTCCGGGGCATGGCACGCGTGTCCACAGAGAGGGCTCTGAGTGCCGCTTCTGACACGCGTGCCATAGGTTCGCCACCACTGGGATAGGAGATGCTGGCCTACAATAGAAGACTTCACTTTCAATAAGATAGCAAGAGTGTTCAGGAAATGCAAAATGTTAGTTCTTCATATCAAGTGCAGCTATACAGAAGACTTTGGAAATCTGTACAAAGTAAAGAATTTTAATGTATACCCTCAGGATATAATTTAATACGCTGGTGACTTTCTATAAATCCCTTCATGAAAAAGTGCAGGATTGCCCCTCTCCAACTGTCTCTGGCTCTTTTATAAGATAGGACAAAGTGGGCAAGTTCTGGAACCCATCATGAAAGAATATCATGTCATGGAACCCAGGAGACATGCCATCTTTGTCACACCTGCCTTTGGCTCTTGTCACAAGCACTGGGCCAACATGCTAAAAGTTGTGTATGTTTTTTTTCCTCCCTGCATGATAGTTATTGGTTTGTTTCTTGAGTTTCTTTCAATCCTTCTGTAAGCCATCCAGAGATATCCTCTCTTGGGTGGGTGGCCATAGAAATTAAAAATTAATAACTATACATAGCAATAGCACTTAGATTTATAATACCACTCCACAGTGCTTTACAGCACTCTCTGGGCGGTTTACAAATGTTAGTATATTGCCCCCAACAATCTGGGTTCTGATTTTACTGACCTTGGAAAGATGGAAGGCTGAGTCAACCGTGAGCCAGTCAGATTTGAACTCCTGGCTGTGTGCAGAGTTAGCCTGAAATAATGCATTCTAACCACAGCACCACCAGGGCTTCTTGACATGATCAACTGCAGGGGATATACAAATAATGTCATGTGCCTCATGATATCTTTGTGCAAATGACACTAATCACATACCATTATGATCTGGCTGATACAAATTATATCACTTGCATCATTTGCATGATGATGTCATAGTTTTTTAGCAATTTGACAGAGACACAACTTTAAAATTTGATTTAATTCGGTTTTATTGGGGGGGGAATGTATTTATGTTTTGTTTTAAATATGTTGTGCGCCGCCCTGAGTCCCGTCGGGAGAAGGGCGGCATATAAATTAAATTAAATAAATAAATAAATAAATAAATAGTTTCTATTCCAAAGCCCATAAAAAATTCTTCTGTAACTTGTCTTGCTACTTTCACACACAAAAAAGGGGTAGAAAACTTGTTGTGGGGTTGGAACGCTTATGACTATTTTCCATAATATCTATGAAAATGAGGCCTAACATTCCAAGAAATAGACATAAAGAAACAGGTATTCGTGTTTTGTCTACCATAAATTTTAGTACTGGAGACAACTGAGTATATAACAGTGGTGGCGAACCTATGGCACGGGTGCCAGAGGCAGCACTGGGAGCCCTCTCTGTGGGCACACGTGCCGTTGCCCCAGCCTTGCCTCCGCCCGCGACCCCCTCATCAGCAATCCCCCTAGAGGACAGTCACCCCCAAGCGTGGCCCACGCGGAGCAGCGCAGCCAAGGACATGGCAGCCAGGCAGTGTAGACAAGACTCTGCCCTCACGCCCCAATGCGTCCCATGGCGTTGCTAGGCTGCCTGGGCAATCTGCGACGGACCCTGGAGGTGGTGAGTGGCCCTGTGGGTAGGCAGGGTGGGGTGGAGTGGGGACGGGGCGGGGGTGGGGTGGGTGGGGCAGGGGGTGGGGCAGGGCGAGGCCAGTTTAAGGTTCGCCATCTTCTACTATAGCACTTATTGTAAGTGAAGTTCTTCAAGTAATTTAAAGCTATCTGAGATATTTGGAATGTGTTTAGGAAAAGATTTAATTAATACATGTAGGATAAGTAGAGGGGGGAAAAAACACACCAAATCTACAGTTTTTTGTACGTAATGTTTTACATAAAAAAAATTAAACTAAAAAGTTTTAGAATATGCAGCTTAGTCTTATCAGATGGATACTTCCTTCCCCCAAGTTGAAAACAAATTGTCTCTTATACCAAAAGAATGCCACTGTAATTTCCAAAGGCTGTTTAGCTGGTGGCAACAGGCTATAATTTATCTGATGTTGATATGATTCCCAACCAGTGGTGGGATTCAGCCGGTTCGCATCACTTCAGCAGAACCAGTAGCTAATTTTTTGTTGCCGAGGCCCAGAACGGACTTCCGGAAGCGGCATCCACACAGAGAACCGGTTGTTCACATATTTGAATCCCACCACTGTTCCCAACACATCTTGGACTGAAATCTCTAGGCACAACCACAATATAAACTGCTTAAAGCAGTAATAATAAATCCTGCCAAAGCAATCATAATGAAAGAGTAGTGGAGGACAGAGCAGAGTTGGGCAGGAAAGCTGGTCTCTGTGCAAGCTACATCTCAAGGGAAGGGAGTCAGTGCAACAGAAACTCCTCCTGACTCCTTTACTCCAGCCTTCCCAACATAATGCCTTCCAGATGCTTCAAAATACCACACCCCTAATTCCCAGGAACCATGGTCATTGTGCACATGCTGACTGGGAATTAATGTGAGCTGTAGCCCAGCACATCAGGCTGGAGTGCTTTACCAGTCTTCACAATAAAAAAGGGAGGGGGGGGAGAGAGAGAACTAGAAAAGTCATTCACACAACATATTAAGCCATGCTGCAGTTTCTTCATCTTTAGTTTAGTGTAATACATGAAATCAGCCACTGTAGGTTTTAAGCTATAGCATAGTGGGAATAATGAATCAGCTGTGATAAATCACCACTAAACAAACCATGGCTTAGCTCATGTGAACTAGACAGAGACCCAATAGGCAGTATCTGCAGAATTCTAACGCTTCCATAATATAAAAAGAGGTCTGACAACAAATCTCCTATTCAATTGGATGTCAACAAATCTAAAAAAAAACAAAAACCTTCAGCCTCTCATAGTCATCCTTGAACTTGCTACATGCTAGGCTTCATAGCCGCATCCCTTTCAGTCTTCCTTTATCCACAAATAACCAGTGAGAGACTCATTCTTACGAAGCAGCTGAAGCAGAATTGAGGCCATTCGAATGCCAGCGTTTGAGCCTAGGATAAAACTAGGGGGCCAAAAGACCTGTGTAAACAGACTAGCACAGTGGTTCTCAACCTTTTTAATGCCGCGACCCCAACCGGTCGTAAGTTGAGGACTAAACCGGTCGTAAGTTGAGGACTACCCAACCGGTCGTAGGTCAAGGACTTTCCCTGCCTGGGAGCGCCGCACATGCGTGGTTCCGCCCCCTGCGCCGGCCGAGGCATAGCTGGCAAGCGGCAGAAACGGAGCAGGCCGACCACCAGCTGGCCCAGCCCAAGGGAGGTAAGGCACCCGCCGGAAAAGGGGAAAAAAATGGCAGACAAAAAAAATGGCGGACAAAAAAAATGGCGGACAGCCTTGCTTGGCGACCCCCGTGAAATGGTCGATCAACCCCAAATGGGGTCCCGACCCACAGGTTGAGAACCACTGGACTAGCAAGACCCAAAAGATCAGTTTGCCATCAAACTGCAAATTCCCACAACAGAAAGGAAGGAGAAATGATTACGTGTCCCAGGCCTGCTCCATAATGCTGGGATTTGTTGCCATTGTCAAGTCAGATTTTGTCTCATCAACTATCCAACCCTCACAATAAAATTAAGTGGATCTATTGGCTCCGACTCAGTTGTGCAAAGCGAGACGAGGGGATTGGACTGCAAAATGCAAATCAGCAAAAAAGAACGATCTTTGTATTTTGCAGGCTTCACTTAGTAATCTTGGAAATGATGATTACAAGCATGAAGAAAATGGTCATTGGCTTAGGGATATACATTTTGAGCTCACACCAGATGTGATGCTCAAGAACAATCTACAGTAGTAGAAGTCAAAATACTCTGCATAGCTCTACACAGCTTAAGGCAAATTAGAGTGCGTTGCTCTGGAAACCCACAGCAGTCTTAAGGACAGGCCATGCTCAGGGCCCCCGATCTAAAACAAAACGAGGTTAAGGGATATGTGAACTGCCCATTCCACAGCTTTCCGGATGGACAAGTAAGGAGTACATTGTTCCTCAGGGAAATAGAGGAGAAAATCTTAATTTTTAGTCTTCATATATGGCCTCACAACAAAACAATATTTTTACTGCAGATTGTCTGCTCTGCACAAAAATAAATAGATAATTAATACATGTAGGATAAGTAGAGGGGGGAAAAAACACACCAAATCTACAGTTTTTTGTACGTAATGTTTTACATAAAAAAATTAAACTAAAAAGTTTTAGAATATGCAGCTTAGTCTTATCAGATGGATACTTCCTTCCCCCAAGTTGAAAACAAACAGCAAGAGACTGTTACTTTGACACCATTCAGTGTACACCATTCATTTATAACAGTGGTTTGCTGAACAGGCCCACAATTTACCAATTAGTAGCAGATTTATACAAAACAACAATCCCAACCAAGCAAAAGAGCATCAAAGACTTTTCCCAATGCCTCTGACTGAAACAGAGTTGATTACAAGCCTTGCCCAAAGGGAATTACAACAAGTGCATAACAATACTTCTACACTCTCAAAAATATAAGGATGAAAAGACTCTGGATTCAGGGGATTACTCTTCTTTTATAAAGATAAGAGAATTAGCTACCTTAGCAAGACTGAGGAGAGAAATTAGCAGATCTATGGAGCTATCCCATTCCATTCAGGGTACTCCTCTAATGCTGCAATCTCATGTAGCCCAGCCACTTTATTAGCAATGTATGGAACTTATCTGAAGCTAAGATTATTCCCAATAACTGAAGTGACAAAGAGTTTTGAAATAAGGTCACATCTTCATAGAATATAGTGGTATTGTGTTGCTGTTGTTTTAAAAGAAACTACATTTCAACTGTTACTTAACATAAGGCCAGGCTGTTTTACATTTCCCATCAACCTTCTTCAACCTTCAAGCTACAACTCCCACAGTTCGCAGAGAGGATGGCTTTGGGCTGGCTAAGAATTTTGGGAGTTCTCATTCCAGTACATATGGAAAATATCAAGCTAGGGAAGATTGGATTACTATAAATTAAGAAAAAGAGAACATTCAGATGCAATCTGAGATCAAGTTGGACATTGGCACCTGCAAAAAATCATTTCATATTACAAAGGGAAACATTACATATACCGTATTTTTCGCACCATAAGACGCACCTGACCATAAGACGCACATC
>NW_015387260.1:365725-376767 GCF_001527695.2 Protobothrops mucrosquamatus | reverse complement strand
CGGGGCGTTTGGGAGGCCGCGGGGGGGTGCGGCGGGCCGCAGCGGGGCGTTCGGGAGGCCACGGCGGCGGCGGCAGCGCGGAAGGGAGGCAGCATTCGCTCCATAAGACGCACAGACATTTTCCCCCATCTTTTGGGGGTGAAAAAGTGCGTCTTATAGAGCGAAAAATACGGTAATAATATTATAGACCAACAACCACAACTGAAATTAGAAAAAGATTGTAAATGAAACCAGGGGAACCATTTATTAAAAAATCAATGCGGCCGAAGCCAAAAATAAAATCCTTTTCTTTTTAAGGGATGCAAAATACCCGAGAATGTTTGTAAATGTTGGCTCTGCTCAATTTTCGGCTCTGCTATTCAAAAACCAGTGCAGAGAGACTGGGAAAAAAAGCTCTAGGACTCAGAACAACTCTTTCATTTACAAACTAAATAAACCCAGACTCAGCCTTTTTAAAAGCTCGGCCACTGTGCTCCAATCCTGCCAGCTTTTGGCAGCATCAAAGCGAGAAAATGGTAGGCATTTCTGATTAATAAAGCTCTCACACAGAGATGCCTTGCATCCAGAGTGGAGGAAAAACAACAACTAAATGCTCCATCTCAAGTGCAGGAGGGGGAAGCTCTCGGCCAATGAAGTTGCATATTCAAGCAGGGCATCGGTCTCAGGCTAGGCCGATCCAATCTGGGGTGCAGAACTCCAGCTGACCACTACACAGTAGCACTGACCTCTGACTTAGCATCTCTCCGCTTCCCAAAATCCATGTGGTTTTCGCCCTGGTAGTGTTTGTTTCCCAGAAGTCTTTAATCCCCAGCTCTTCTCCCAGGCTCTGCAATAGGATTGCTCTTGAACTGATCCAAGGGTGTCCTTTATATAATTTGTTTTGTTCGGGCATTCCTAGTTTCTTCTATTACTGCTTTTTTATTAGTATTCTTTTAGAATACAAGCCCACTCAGAGATGTTCTAGAGCAGGGGTAGGCAACCTGGGCTCTTTTATGACTCGTGGACTTCAACTCCCAGAATTCCTGACCCAGCCATGCTGAAGGGAAAGGGAGAGGTTTCCAAGATGAGCCATGCTGGCTCAGGAATTCTGGGCGTTGAAGTCCACAAGTCATAAAAGAGCCCAGGTTGCCTACCCCTGTTCTAGAGTGTGGTGGTCTTAAATCTAACACATTTTAAAACAGGGCATCAGAGTGCTTTCTTTGTGACGCTCCAGTGATTACCCACATTTTGCCACCAACCCCACATATTGTAGCACCTTTTAAGGCTTATTCCATGGGATTGTTTCTGTGAGTCAGGGAAACAACCAGATACCTGGGAGTTAAGCCTGTGGTTTTTTGGGGGTTTTTTTTTTTGGGGGGGGGTGTTTGGTTGTTTTTTAAACTTTTAATTGTCTTTGCAGTTCAATATGGCCCCTATCCTAAATCAGTGCTGTTATTTTAAACCACACATTTAGTAGAAGGCTGACGCTGAGTACAATCCTAAAATAATCAGCTCACACACAAAAAAGGGGGAAAGATAGAAGAATCGGGGCCATCCCCTGTAAAGCCACCAAGCAATTGGGAGGAGTAACAAACAATGGCATTCTCAAATATCCGCCTCTCCCCCCACCCCCCTGCCCCCCCACCCCGCATGCAGCAAAGTAAAAGCCCTCCTCACCCTCACCAAAAGAGCAACACAGAAAGGCAGCCTTGGGTCATCTACCCCCGAAAGAAGTGAGAGATGAGAGACAAAAAGAGAATACAACTGGCAGCCATCCCACTCTTTTGACGACAACTGTCCATCTGTGAAAAATGTTGGGTTTTTTTTTCCCTACCAAAAGACTGGTCCTTCAGCCGGTTCCAAGCGTTCGGGTCTCTCCCTTTGGGCGGTGTAGGTCTAGGTTGCAGCACCCACTCCGCACGCGGGGAATTGGGAGGTTTCACTTTGATTGCGTCTTCTACTGAAGAAATAATAGGGTCATTTTTTTTCTCCTTTTGGTGCTTTTCCCCCAAATCCCTTTTAAATACTTCCCCTCCCCCTTTATTTTCTCATTAAAAAAATGTTTGGTAAAATTTATTTCAACAAAGCTGGAGTTTGTCAGGGATATGGAATAAATATAACATTATTGCGAGAAAAGAGCGAAGAAAATAAAACAGAAGGGCATCATAGGATATATTGCATTCTTAAGAAGGGTAAGTAATTTGTTTCCCAACTTTTCAGACTTACATGCTATACATAGAGAACCTTTCAGTTTTGATTACACCTGTGAGAATAAAATAAAAGAAGTAGTACTTCGTTTGCTTCAAGGAATTCTTTTCCATGAACAATAATTAAAACTCTCAAAACCAAATAGACATGCATGTATAGGTGGTCCTGGACTCAGGACCACAACTGGGACCAGAATCTCTGTTGTTAAGTCATTGTGGTTATACATTGAGTTGGACCCAGTTGTATGACAATGTTTACAGCAGTCATTAAGCATATCACTACAGTTGTTAGGCAAATCCAGCTCCCCCAATGGGTATGTTTTGCAGGAAATCACCAATTGCAATCACATGACCACAAGATGCAGTGTGTGTGTGTGTGTGAGAGGGAGGGGGGGGGGAGATGGTTTTAAGTGCGAATACGGGCCATAAGTCAGTCACTCTTTCTAACCATTAAAGGAATGGTCATAAGTAAAGGATTTGTTAATTCTGCATATTATGCGACTCCATAAATTTGTTTTATTTATTTATCAAGCTTATATAGCCACTCACCTCACCAAAAGTGACTCTATATTGGCTGTGATGGCAAAATAATCTGAATAACAAACAGGCCAATCACATTATTGCCTAATGCATTGTGCTACCGCCTAGTTTATGCAAAACTGGGTTGAATAGACTATGAATAAGATGTTGAGGTATAAACAAGTCCTACAAATATCTGCCACATATTTGCACATAAGTAACTACAGGCAAAGGGAACCTTTGCTCCTGCTCCTAATCCTTTCATTTTAGAAGATATGTACTCCTCATTCTTTCGTAACTTAACCATCCATATCAATATTCTTTCCCGTGCATAGCTATCAAATAAACAGCAGACCTACTCCCCTGTACAGAAGGCTTTAGGACAGTGGTTCTCAACCTGTGGGTCGGGACCCCATTTGGGGTCGATCAACCATTTCATGGGGGTCGCCAAGCAAGGCTGTCCGCCATTTTTTTTGTCCGCCATTTTTTTCCCCTTTTCCGGCGGGTGCCTTACCTCCCTTGGGCTGGGCCAGCTAGTGGTCGGCCTGCTCCGTCTCTGCCGCTTGCCAACTACGCCTCAGCCGGCGCAGGGGGCGGAACCACGCATGTGCGGCGCTCCCAAGCAGGGAAAGTCCTCGACTTACGACCGGTTGGGTAGTCCTCGACTTACGACCGGTTTAGTCCTCGACTTACGACCGGTTTAGTCCTTGACTTATGACCGGTTTAGTCCTCGACTTACGACTGGTTGGGGTCGCGGCATTAAAAAGGTTGAGAACCACTGCTTTAGGAGGCTCCCTTTAAGGGAGGCTTTAAGGATCACAAAAATAGCACCTGCTTCAGAATGGCACCCAGAGACCTCTGGAGAAAGGCCGTGTTCACAATGGCTGTGTCAAGCTGCGGAAAAACAGAAAGCTGAGTGCCAGTAAACCCTGGAACTAGCTGAGAGGCTGAGTGGGGAGCAGGTCTAAGGTATCCAGGACTGTGGCAGCTTCATGCTCACTGGTTGGCCCTGGAACCATCTGAGGATTTCCTGCAGATGGCTGGGTAGGGAAGCTCCCTGTGGTCCCCTCTGCTTGCAATCTTCACTGGTGGCTTCCCCATTGCCTTTCTGGGGAAGTCGGTAGAGAAGATTGCAAATGGTGATCACATGATCACAGAGCACTTTGCAACCACAGGCCTGCAGGCACCTGAAATGCGATCACTTGACCATGGAGTGGTGGTGGTGGTATGACATTTTACAATGAGTGGAAATGCTTTATGGGCCACATAACACCCTTTCTGAGCCATTGTTAGCTGTAAATGATCATTAAATGACTGGTTGCAAGTCAAAGACTGCCTGTATTATGGGAGAGCATGCAGGGAAAAAAATGAGGCTCATCCTTGTTATCTCTTTTGCTGTTTGAATCAGATTTCTTTTTTTTTTCATGTTCATTACTACTTTTTTCTCCTGATCTTTTTTACTTTCCCCCAAGCTTTATACATCTTTACCAAATACTATGGGCCCATTATGATTGGTTACTTCTGATGCCTGTATCCTCACAATTACGGCAGAACATGCTGCTATCTCATTCTTAGTTCAAAAAGTTTTGCCCTTCCTTTAGTTATAAAGCATTACCCTTTAATCTTTCACTTAGGCAATATTTACTTTTTAACAAAACTGACCAGTAAAATAAACTTACAAGAAGTTTTAACACATCCCAATGCAAACCAAAGAAACAAAACAAAAAACAACAACACCCCAGCCAGCCGAACGAAAACATGAGCAAATTAAAAAAAAAGCTTTTCCATAAACAAAAATGATGCATGAAGGGAGGGGAGGGAAGAAACTTCAAATTTTGTTCCAGAAACCCATTTAGCTTCTATTAAAAAACAGAGCAAGGGAGACAGAGTGTGTCATTTGGCACCATGCAGCATCCCATCCATTCAGAACTGGTAAAGCAACGATTAAATAGAGATCTGGTTATGTCTGGTCTGGAACACAAAAGTCAGACATTACCCTATTCATCTTGGCATTCACACCAGAGCTATTCTGCTAGGAGACCAATTACCTGCTTCCCTAAAACAAAATGAGACGAACTTGAGTTTAGTGCTTTGAGTTTATTTATGGCTTTTTTAAAGTTAGCATTGATTTTGTATTATGAATTTCAAGCAGTATGTCTGCATGCAGTGAGCTGAAAGCTCTAGGCAGGAATCAGTGTGATCATAAAGGAATCAGCTTCCATTTTAAAGAAACTGTTTAAAACAGACAGTCTAACACTAGCTAATGCCTTCCAGATGTTTTTGGACCTCCTCTGTCTCAGCCAGGGTAGCTAATGGCAAAAAAATAATTGGGAAACAAGCAGAGGTTATCATGTTGATTATCATATTATCAGTATTCAAAAATTATTTTTGGAGGGGATAAATGAAGAGATTAAAGTACCATCAAATATACTGATTAGAAACTCTGGGAGTTTATTTATTGCTTTTATATCATGCCTTTCCTGGAGAAGGGGAAAGTGTCTCTTTTTGTTATGTTCTCATTTAAGCTAAACTAAGAGACAGTAACTGAGTCAACATTACCGAACAAATTCTATATTCAAGTGGGGACTTGAACCTGGAGGTTCGATGCCCAAATCCAAAACTTTAACTTGTACTACCTTACTGCCTGGTTGAGCAAAACTAAAGTAGAACTTTTTTTTTTAAAAAAAGGAAGAAATGGAGTCCAAAGATTACAGGCATAGTTGCTGCTTTCTCTAGTAAAACGTGACTCAGAAGTTTGATTGAGAGGGAACATAGAGATATAAATGGATAATTACTGTGTCACAAGTGACTCAAGTAGTTGTTGAATGGAGCAGAAGAGCTGGTAAATGTTTTACTTAGTATAAACTATAATTAAAAGCAGAATGCTAGTTCAGAGGAATAGCACATTCTTTACATGCAGAAGGTCCAAATCTTAAAATCCACTATCGATCCCTGTGTGAAATAATGGAGAACTACTGCCAATCAAAATAGACAATGATCCAATTCAGACGTTGGGTTTCACGGTCTTTGTATTTTCTAATGCTTAAACCATGTCTTTATAACTACAATCTGTGGATCATGCTAGAATTGATTGATTTCTCACAACCAATCAACCACAACCAAAACCCATACTAAATGATGGCTAAGCCCTAACCAAATAAACCACATTGCATAGTTTGTGGGAACCAGGCCAAGGTAAATAGCAATAGCCTTATATACAGTACCGCTTCACAGTGCTTTACAGCCCTCTCTAAACGGTTTATAGAGTCAGCATATGGCCCCCAACTATTTGGGTCCTCATTTTACCGACCTCGGGAGGATGGAAGGCTGAGTCAAGCTTGAGCCGGTGAGACTCGAACTACCGAACTGCTGGCAGTCGGCGGGCAGCAGAATTAACCTGCAGTACTGCATTCTAATCATTGCGCCATCACGGCTAAAACAACTTTATGCGTCCCTATCTTAAGGAATCCTATAGATCTGCAGTTGTATAACTCCTCCAACATATAGAAAACACATGGCATTGCTCCAAACCGATTAATCAATTTCATAAGCTAATCTAGACGTGACAGAGGAAGTCATAAAAAGGATTTTCTGATCTTCCAAAATTAAGCTGCAGGGAGATGGGATTCATCTCACTGGCACAATACTAGCGAAGGCTTTTTTTTTAAAGTCTCTTTTTATCCAAAGGAAATGAACAGATTTAGGTCCACAAAAGCAATTAAAAATGTTCCATACTAATTCACGTGAACTTGCATAATGGAACCTTCCACATGTTTTGGGACCACTGCAGAGCTGAACTCCCAAGCTCAATGGTTCTGCACTGTTTAAGGAAGTCAGCTTGAGATCCTCAAGCAGGAAAAAAAAAAGGTTCTTAAGCAGGTCAGAAGAAACCAAAAACCATCGCAGAGGACAATCATTGTTTCATTAGCGTCTCTGCTGCTAAAATGTAGAGCCTTTCCTTCTGAAGGAAGCTTTTCACATCCTGCAGCTGGAATCTACGCAGTAGCCACCATTTCAGGAAGCAATCTAAAACAAATACTTCCTTTTCCAAACAATTCAAGAAATAAAGTGAAACAAGAAGAAATTGAGTGTGCATGATATTGGGAACCAAAGGGGACTGTTTCCAAAATAAGAGTTTCAATCTACAAGGACCAGAAAATTAAAAATGGGACGAGAGGGGGAGAGAGAGGGAGGGAGAGGAAGAGAGGGGGAGAGAGAGGGAGGGAGAGAGAGAGAGGGAGAGAGAGAGAGGGAGGGAGAGAGAGAGAGAGAGAGAGAGAGAGAGAGAGAGAGAGGGAGGGAGGGAGGGAGGGAGGGAGGGAGAGATGGTTTCAAACTGATACAGGCTAAAAAAGTAAACCTTTATTTTCAAGAACCCATTTTCCCCTCAGAGCTACATGTGCATAATTTTATAGACAGGTCATGTTTGAGCAGACCCATATCTACTATTTCTACCAGAGAATGGAAAAGTAGGTTCCTCTTATTTTATACTGAATTTATAAGCACATTTATCATGCTATAAAGTTCTTATGATCTCCTTTTCCTCCCTCTCCACCTTCAACTCTCCAAAGTGACTTTTTACCTTTCTGAAAAAGCTACCATACCACTGAAAGTCCATATCCCTGTCTGAGAGCTCTTAAGGGGATGAGGCCTGTGTGGCTCTTTGTCCTGGAAAATGTAATCTCACTTCAGAGGCTGCTGTTTTCCACCACTCAGAGCCTGACATGCTTCATCTGTTGCCATGCACTCTACAGCTATTACCAGAGCACTTGACCATCAAACCCTGACAGACAAGCAGAAAAGCAACAAGAATCCTGAAAGTATGTCTGTCAGTCTGTTAATACTCCTGTTATTTCAAGCAATGTAACTGAAAATCTCCAAGGCTAATTAGAAACGTCCCAGAGATTTCAGAGTTCAGCAAACCAACGCTAACAAACCCTCTTGTTTTAAGAAGTGATGACCTCCCCGTTGGCACAAATGCCTAAATGCCTTTACTAATCTCCTTATACGGATAATCAAAGGGAACTATATAGACTACACACTCTGCAGAACCTACAAAAAAAAAATCACATCAGCTATATCAAGAGGGAAACTTATGGTTCTTTAATAGTAATTCAAGTTTATTTTTCGATAGCCCCAGGCAACAGGGCCAACGATGAGGGATGTTAGAAGGCACGAATTTGGGAATGTTGGCCCTACTATAGACCAACCTTCCTAAATCTGGTGCCATCAGCATTCTATAGTGGTCACAGCTACATAATAGAAGTCCCACCCCTGTATATATGCACTTTCTATGTGCCTTTGAGTCAGTGTTGATATCTGGTGACATTATTATTATTATTATTATTATTATTATTATTATTATTATTATTATTATTATTATTATTATTATTATTATTATTAAGTTGGAAGGGACCTTGGAGGTCATCTAGTCCAACCCCCTGCTCAGGCAGGAAACTCTATACCATTTTGGACAAATGGCTGTCCAGTCTCTTCTTAAAAACTTCCAGTGTTGGAGCATTTACCGCTTCTGGAGGCAGGTTGTTCCACTGGTTAATTGTTCTAATTGTCAGGAAGTTTCTCCTTAGTTCTAGGTTGCTTCTCTCCTTGATTAGTTTCCATCCGTTGCTTCTTGTCCTGCCTTCAGGCGCCTTGGAAAATAGCTTGACTCCCTCTTCTTTCTGGCAGCCCGAGATATTGGAACACTGCTATCATGTCCCCTCTCGTCCTTCTCTTCATTAAACTAGACATACCCAATTCCAGCAGCCGTTCCTTATATGCTTTAGCCTCCAGTCCCCTGATCATCTTTGTTGCTCTTCTCTGTACTCTTTCTAGAGGCTCTTCTTGAATTAGTCCTTCCTGTTTACTCAGCAAGGGTTTTTTTTTAAGTGGTTTGCCATTACCTTCTTCCTAGGACTGAGAGTGACTGGCCCAAGGTCACCCGGCTGGCTTGGGTGCCTAAGGTGGAACTAGAACTCACAATGTCCCATTTCTTCCCTGTTGCCTTAACTGCATACTAGACCAAGTTGGCTTTCTCACACAAAGAAAACATAAAAAGGTGTAGGGCATCAGTTGTGACAATCATCTTAACCTTTCTGACTCCCTTCTGGACACACTGGATGTCCTACAGAGATATCGGGCCTATAACATATAGAGTTCCACCCAGCACTGCTAATTAGGAATTGTGGTTAGTACAAATCCAATCTGACGTTGCTTTTGTATGCCATTAATCAGGTCTGCCTGCATCTTATTTGTTTTGTAGTTCTAATAAGAGAAACAACAGCAATGCTTTTGGACCATAACAACATTATGCACACATAAAATGTTTTGACTTAGAATTGTACAAAGTACCTGTATTTGTATATCATGTTCAAAGCCTACTATAGGGTAAGGAGAAGCTATGGCTTATTCAGCAAGCTATGGCTAGGCAAAACATTACCTAGTCCTAGCACAATGTCTGAATCTCTTCTGTATGTCTTTTGCAGAATGGCTCGTCATCAAAAAAGAGCTTTTTCAACTGAAAAACTGAAATCTTATCTGCAACTCTATGAAACTTCACAACAGAAGCAAAAAAATAAAATGAAAATGAGCCAGGTAGGAACCTTTCTTTTTACTCCAGAGCAGCTTCATTAGATGCTACTAATCAAAAGGAAATTGCTATCAGGTAGAACAGTACAATGTTCTTGGCACGAGCCCACTTGTCATCAAGTGAGCAAAGGCAGAAAGGTAGTTTTGTTCAAATGCTCAGCAAGACACAATAAGCTGCTGTTTGAATCCATTATCCAACCTCATTATTTACATGGCCAATCTCATTTCTAAGCCACTTCTCAGGGAACAATTTCTGCATGGAATTAAGAAAGCAGACTAGACTGATGATTTCTAAAGGAGTCTTTGAGAAAACTTTTCTAGCAGGCCATAAAAAGGAAAATATGGTTAAAAGCAATTTTTTTCCCAATGGCAACTTATGGCATCTTCCAGTGTCCTCAAGCCTTAATGAAGGCCTTATTGTATAAGCATAATTGATACATGTTTTGCTTTCTTCCTCTTAATTGTACCTTCGATTTGGTTCAAGGTTTATGCAAAGTTCATCTTGTGGCCAAGACAAGAGATTAAAAATGGCAACTGCAGTGACTGTGCCCTTTTTACAGCTAAACTGGTGACCCTAAGCACTAGAAAGAGTCTGGCCAGGATACTTAATGGGAAAAGAATATCAGTTTAAAGAAAAGCTGGGTGCCTCCATGACGCCTTCGTACAGCAATTTTAATAGCAACAAAGAATAAAAGTGATATTTAAAAGGATCCTGTGACCCTTTCCAAGCCTAAATTGTGCAGATGTGCCTCCTTTATTCTTCCCATATGCTTTGTTGATTGCTGGATCCTGTTTAAAAAAACAAAACAAATGCAAAAGGTAAAAAGAAGAGACCTGCATAAGGCAATGTTTTCAGAGCCAGGAGCTCAACGGGGACCTTTTTGTTCAGAGTAATCAGCATAATGGGTCGCCTGCTTGTCAATGGGTCACCTGCTTTTCCTTGGGACTTCTTTGTTAACCAACCCACACACACACACAGGGAAATAATCTTGATAACCTTTTTGTTTGTCTCTTGTTTCCAAAATGGGATTACCTAAACTAGTAATATTTTGATAAGGAGAGAAAATTCCTACAGCAGGAGAAGGCTTTACTGGAGGACACTCTCCTCTACTCCCTTTTCAATCTACATCCATAGCTGAAGTTATTGAGAAGAAATGTTGGGAGAGATAGTCAACCCTGACCTTTTCTCCTCACTTACAGGCCAAAAAGCTTAGTGGGTCTTGTAAAAACCAAGCCCCAATTCCTTCCAGTATGTAGACCTTGCAAGCACAACTTTCCTGAGTCGCTGAAGCCATCTGACTTCAGTTTGTTCTGATAGCCCTAATGAACCAACCAGGTTCATCTAATCAGCTGGATCCAGAATCAGACAAGGGAAGGGTTACCGATACCCATCCTTTGAATTGAATTTAGTCCACCGCTCCAGAAGAATGTGATTTCAGGAAGCCAAGGACCACACAGGGCACACCCAGCCAAGGCAGTTGGGACTCCCAACTTCCTTTTCTTCCAACTATTGAGGGCTCATCTTATACCGACCTTCAAGAACCAGAATTTTATGCACAATGGGCAAGGGAATTTTGTTTGATCGGTCCTTCAAAGAGCTTAAGAAAGTATGTGTTCTACCTTTAAGGAAAGAAAACATGTTCCTTAAAGCCCTATAATCCGAGCGAGAGAGAGAGAGAGAGAGAGAGAGAGAGAGAGAGAGAGAGAGAGAGAGAGAGAGAGAGAGAGAGAGAGAGAGAGAGAGAGAGA
>NW_015387260.1:360081-365625 GCF_001527695.2 Protobothrops mucrosquamatus | reverse complement strand
GTGACGTGTTGCATAGCGTGACTTTTTCCCCATTGCCGGCAATGGGGTGGGCTCGATTTCAGCGTAATGTATCCAGCCTGCGGGCCAGCAGTTCGACACCCCTGTTCCAGACCTTCAAAAAGAAAACATTTGCACTTCAGGACAAGAACCATTTCCTATTGAATTATCCTTCACATAGAGTAGTAAGCGAGAGTGGGAGAATCAGGACAACCTCAGCGTTATCTTAATACTTAGGGAATAATTCTAGGCATATCTATGTAAAAGTAATACAGAAAAGCCACAATTCAATGGGATTTATTATTTTATTTTCAGGCTTATGTGCCAGTCCAATTATTAATCAACTCTGAATAGTTTACAATCCTGCTTGAAGACAGAGAATTAAGCCAACCAGGAAACAAACCAGCAAGTAACAAGCATTACAGAGCTAATTATGAGGAATAAGGTTTATGATTCTTCATCATAGGGACATTTTACTCTGTAATTCTTGTTATTTAATTTCATACACTTTAACTACAGGTTGTTGACCAAGAAACAATTGAGTTAACAATGCTGGGGCCTATTTAAAATTTTGTAGCAATTATTGTATAATGATGCGAAATGAATTTTCTAGGCGTTTTTCTTAGGTTCTGTATTTGGGACTAATTTCAATTAGATTTTTCTCCTTTTTATACTATTAAACTCAAACCAAACAAACCACATTATGACTTAGAAACAGGTGGACTCAATTTTACAGTTTTCTGACTTTTTACTTTGTTATATTTTTGCTCATTCACCAAAAGAACACCACTTACTATAGTGCTACAGCATCTACACCAACATTGCAACAAATCTCATCTGATAAAACTATTAGTTAAAACTATTAGTTCTACAACTATTTTATAAGAATTGATTTTTAAATCAAATTCAAGACAGAAATGTAATAATACAGAATCAGACTAGAGGGAGGAAGGGAAGGGAAGGGAAGGGAAGGGAAGGGAAGGGAAGGGAGGGAGGAAGGAAGGAAGGAAGGAAGGAAGGAAGGAAGGAAGGAAGGAAGGAAGGAGGGAAGGAGGAAAATTTTGTATTTAAAATTGCCTTGTCAAGGTACTGCTCTTCTGCAAAACAGATCAGGAGACACAACTGCAAGAAAACCTATTTGATGCCAGAGATGAGTTCTTTATCCAAAGCAATAAGACTCAGCAGGGGAGGTATGGAAAGCAGCATGATCCATTGGCTTTTTTCCCCCCAATAACAGGAAAGGCAAAACCAACACATTTTAACTGAACTGTAATGCGAAAAGTATTTGCTGTTATACTGAGTGCCCTGCCAAAGTGTATTAGATATAAATAGTTTTGGAAAGCCAATCGGCAGCAAAAGCAGGAACCGTGCATTTGGTCAGCAAATAATTCTGTAGCCATTTTGCACTGGGCCATGGAACAGCATAAATTCATCTCTCGACAGCACAGCCAAACAATAGTAAACAGAATTCACACACTCTTAATTGCCTTGTAAAAGTACAGCTCTATTGCAAGACAGACTCACTAGGAGATCCAAATTCCAGAAAACCTACAATATTAGAGCTCTAAGACTCTGCACACAGTTGCAACCTAGCAAAAATAAAGAGAAAAAGAGAAATTATGCCATCTGGTTTAAAAAAAAAAAGGTCACCCTTTTTTCTGCCACTAAATTTGAATGTTGTCAGGAGAAGAAAACTTCTACAGTGAGAAATCATTGTTTATTTACTTCAGAGTATAGTTAGCTTCCAATTTACTTCCTAACCAATGAGCTCATGAGGGTTCCCCATCTTTGGGCCACAGATGACTCCAAAATTATATCTCCAAAATTCAAGGAGTAAAATAAACTTTTTCAGCAGTGGAATTTTCATTGGACATGGGAGGTCAAGACCTTTATAAGGCAAAATATACTACCCAAACTTGAAAATTGTCAGGAGTCCTTTAACTGAGCAAAAATGCAAATAAATAACAATCAGTTTCACCCTTCCAGTAACATAACCTCACAACCAGAAGGCTTTCTGCAGCCTGCCAGGAGGCTGAGTTGAATTGCAGCCCTCAACCGTTCCAGCCAGAAGAGGCCCTCTCCACGCTATCCTAATAGGGAACATGGTATGTTTTCTATATATGAACTCCATTTATCCATCCACACTGGTGCTTCTTGTGATATTTCTTTTAAATCATTTTAAAAAGCACAAGTTTGACTGGCCATGAATTTCAGGCTCAGGACAAATTTGTTGCATCCTTTATAGTGGCATCATTTTATTACCCTCTTAAAAGTATTAATCATTCTTTTGAAGGGTACTAATGGCGCTCTGGCATATTTTTAAAAAAATAAGTAACAGCAAAACATTACTTATTTTAAAGACTGTTATATGGGTATAACCTGCAATGCTGTAATACACTTTTTCAAAAAAAATAAATGATGAAACAAATTAAGGTACTTTTACATTTTAAAGAGATGTGATCACTCTTCCTGGATGTGAAAATTGTTTCATTATTTGGTCATACAATATTCAACTATTCCCTTCCATTTTTTCCCAAAAATTGTGAATATGCTGACTCTACCCAGCACTAATTGTTTATTGTTATTATTTATGGAAGTATTTATTTACTCTTTACCCTAATATAATTCACATACCATCTCTGAGAAAATGAGGGGTAGAATTGGAAAGCCTTCTCTAGCCCAGAGATCCCAAACCCCAGTCTATGGACTGGCACCGGGCCACGGCATGCCAGCAACCGATCCGCACAAACAAAGCCCCATCCGCGGGATGCAGGCAGCACACAAAACCACACACCCTCTGGTCCACGGAAAAATCTCTCTCCATGGAACCGGTTCCTGGTGCCCCAAAAGTTGGAGGCCTCTCGCTCTAGCCCATCCAGAGACTGAATTGCAGCTCCCCCCTCTACATCCAAAGGAAGTGGTTCATATCTGGGTCTATGGTCGTGGAGACAATGGTGTATTTTTATATGCTCTATGTGATATTGAAAAGAATGCCAAAAACATTGAAGATCTAAATCTTTCTGCTCTGGGGAATTTGGGGCAAGTTGGGGAAAAGGGCATTTAGTAAGGATATTGGGATGTGATCTACAAACACCAGCTAACAAATTATCTTTCTATATTTTCTTCAGGCATATTTGCTGATAGACATTTTAGAAGGGCTGTGGAGAAAAGTCAGAAGTGAAGAACACACGAACAGCTGAATTCTAACAAGTCCCCCTTGTTTAGAAGCGTACATACATTTCTGTCTTACTCTCCATAAGCAGAATAGCATATCAAACATTCTAAGGAGTTAACAGTGATTCCAAATGACAAAGAGATTTAAAGTAGACTGCTGTCTTCTCTCTGGAGCCTTTTAGATCAAAGAGAAATATTAAACATTTAATGAAACAGAAATCCACAAGACAGTAGTTTCCAGAGTTAGGTTCTCTGATGTAATGAGCAGCAGGACAAATACACAAGAGTGGAATGCCTAGTTCCCATTAAAAATTTAAGGTATGTCTGAAACCAGATCTTTACGTTTACTCTGGAATCATACTCTGTGTCTCCCTGCAACTTTCATCAACCTGCCCCAACAGCCATTGTAGCTGTGCTGGTTGAGAATGGCACCAAAATATCTGGAATGTACCAGTTTAGAATAAAGATGCTCTGAAAGTTGTCCATCCCTGTTTTAAGTTATGGCTACAGCTCACAGGGAATTGACAACTAGACAATGGTGCATCAGCAACTTGTACTCATTTAAATATTACAGACAATGCCTGTGATTTTTTTTTCTGTTCTGAGCGAACCAGAACTCAAGAGTTGTGTGAATGCTCCCTGGTTCACTAATACATCTGACAGAAGGAATGACTAGTTAATTTGCTGAGCAAAACTAAGGGGTGGGGAGCGCAAAGTGAAAAAAAAAAACAGCCTTCTGTATCTAACACCACATAGAAACTAGGTACAACTCAGCAGCTCCAGAGAGAAAAAGGAGGGGAAGAAAAGGGATTTTTTTTTTATTGTCCCAATTTTATTTACTGCTTTCATTTTATACAAGAACTTTAACAAGAACCCTGGGCTGGTTTAATAGGAAAAGGAAAGGGATTCTTAGTCCCACATCTTTTAAAACAGAGAAAAAAGCTGGAGAACATATAGAGAGAAACGCCAAAATCACATTCCTGCTAGGGTGGAGTTCTGTTTTCACACAGCTAGTAACATGTATTGACTTATAGCAAGGCATCATAGCTCAAATACTGAAAGCTGGAAGCCATCCCTTAATGTGTATGCTCCTGGAAAACAGCAAAGTTCAGTAAAGTGTCAATTCTACAGAGCCCAGCCGAGCAGATATTGGTGTCATCCTCAACATCTGAAGATGGCCTTCAGCCCAAAAAACCCTGATGTTTGGTGAATCAGTCCGCAAATCTCATACTGTACATTATATGCATTTTACTCATTTTGTTATCTATTACCTATGTTTATGTAATGCCCAATGAGACTCAAGGCAATTTATACAACAAACAGAGTAAAATAAAATTAACGTAACAGCCATTCTCCAACCCCTCCCAAACCCCAAAATATTTGAGTTTGGAAGAACGAATTCAAACCAGGAAGGAAAAAAAAAGCCTAAAAACCAAACGAGAAACACCAAAAGGGCACCCCAATACTACTTCAAGTGCCCCAAAATGCTGCCTAAAGAGGAAGCCTTAATAACTTTCCAAACACCCCCCCCCCACTAATTCGGGAGCTCAAGGGAAACTTCAGTACTCCACAATGTCAGGGCCACCATTGAGAAGCATTCTCCAATCTCTCTCAGGATAGGCACCCTAAGCATCCAGGACAGCCAGTCTATTTCTGAAGGGGGGTGGGAGCTCAGCTGTATATCCCTTTCTAGTTGACACCAGCAATTTGGATTTAGACATGGAAACCAAAATGCATCTGCGGCATATGAATAGCCTCATACGAATTTGATTCATTCAGCTCTGAGTCATATCTTCCTTGCACTGGTCCATTAAACTGAGGTCTCAAAGTAATGTTGGAGAAAGCAAGTTCAATATCACATTTATCAAGTAGGAATGGGAACAGAGAGAAATAATTTTTTTTAAGGAGAAATTTTTAATCAAACTAGTTGTGGATTATCTCTAAGCTTGGGGGGGGGGCGTGGGGGAGTACTCTCCATGTAAACCTTGACGAATTCTTAGAAAATTCTTGAAGGGTTGTCACCACCATCTCCCTACATTCATGACCCAAAGTCCATTCACTATCTCAGCTCAATCTCTTCAGGGTCAAGATCCACTTGCCTCCCAGTTATTAAATACAGAAAGGCTTTGATTGAAAAGCTTCTTGACTAACACGTTTGTGCTTAGAGTTATTTATTATTTATTTATTTATTTATTATTCCAATTTGTATCCCGCCCTTCTCCCGAAGGACTCAGGGCGGCTCACAACATTATTAAAAACAAAGAGAGACCCACACACCCCACCGAATAAAACCAAATTAAAACCAATATTTTAGTGTTGTGATAATTAAAATTTCTAAAAAACCCAATTTAAAAATCCTCCCTAGGCCAGGCC
>NW_015387260.1:326765-359706 GCF_001527695.2 Protobothrops mucrosquamatus | reverse complement strand
AGCCCCATATAGAGGGCATTACAGTAGTCCAGGCGGGAGGTGACGAGGGCATGAGTGACTGTGCGCAGAGCGTCCCGGTCCAGAAAAGGCCGCAACTGGTGGATCAGGCGAACCTGATAAAACGCCCCCCTGGTCACGGCCGACAAATGGTCATCCAGTGCCAGCCGCGAATCCAGGAGGACTCCCAAGTTGCGCGCCCGCTCCGAGGGGGCCAAAGTTTCGCCCCCTATATGGGTTAGGGTACATATATAATAATTCAAATTATATAATTTTAATTTTGGCAACATTTTGGATTCAAAATTTCATTTGAACATGCTTCTGAAAATCAGAAGGAATGGGGAAACAAATAATAACTTTAACCAGTAATATTTGCTATTATCTCAAAAAACTGAGAAATGAATTTTCAATTATGAGCCCTCTCTTTTTAAAACAGCTGTGAGGATCTTTATGGAGCAGCATTTATTTGATGTAGATATTATTGACTTTCCACAAACTGTTAAGAACTTGGCTGTTCTCCCAAGTGTTGGAGTAGGAATCCCTTGGGATTTTATTTGTATAATGAAGTTGATCTACCAGTCAGCTGCATTCTTTTTTATAATGCTGTTTTCCTTTGATTGTAAACTGCCCAGAGTCATTGAGGAGTTGAAATTGAATTACCGTAGTTTAAATAAGGGGGAGGGAGGAAGAATGTTATTTAAAATAAGAGACAGTGGTTAATTCTAAGAAACCCCAAGACAACAGAGGTCAGCATTGGATGCAGCTGAGGAGAGTGGTAATATAACATGTTTGGGGAGCGCAACAGGCTGGAAAAGGGGGTTAACATTGCATAGTGCACAGATCTAGCTTTCTGTCAAATTCAACCTTGGGGCATGTTTTAGTGTATCCTTACAAGACAAGCCCATCCTTCAAGTTCTTAGCTCCTGGTAACTTTCATAGAACCAACAATACTCTGTTCCTGGCACGATAAAGAAGTTGTTCATGATTTCAATCTTCTCAAAACTGCATTAAATTTATAAACCTTACAAGTCTTATTTATAACATTCAGTTAGTTAAATAAGATTTCTATACAGCTACTCACCTGCGGGAAATGAGAATGGCATTCAGAGAATGGAATGGAATGGAATAAATAGAGAATAGAATAGAATAGAATAGAATAGAATAGAATAGAATAGAATAGAATAGAATAGAATAGGTTGAAAGGGACCTTGGAAGTCCAACCCCTTCTCAAGCTGGAAACCCTAAACCATTTCAGACAAATGGTTGTCCAATCTCTTCTTAAATCTTTCAGTTAACCAGAAGCACAAAACCGGGGGGGGGGGGGGGGGGNAGGGGGGGGGGGGGGGGGGGGGGGGAGAGAAAAAACAGGTTTTCTCCTAACATTTCCCAGCACCTAATTTTAGAGAATGAGGGTAATGCAATATTTTTCCCAAATAAATACCTCCTTAGGTATTACTTTAGCAAAAGCAATAGCACTTAGACTTATATATTGCTTTCATAGTACTTTACAGCCCTCTCTAAAGCTGTTTACATATTGCCCCCAATTCTTCATTTTACTGACCTCAGAAGGATGGAAGGCTGAGTCAACCTTGAGCCGGTCAGGATCAAACTGCTGGCAGAGGTTTAAAATTCTGTACAGCCACTGCATATTTGCTGCCCCCCCAAAAGTTCTCAAAAATGTAATATCCAATCTGATCCCATGTCATGAAACACACTTCTAATTGAGCATCTAATCATTTGAAACTGCTTAGAAGGGAAAATCTAGTCCCACAGCTCAAGGGTGGCTTTTTGACATCTCTTTCCTTGGAAAATAATAGTAAAAGAAAGTCTTACTTACTGCAGGTAAGACCTGAATTCCTTCTATCTATCTCTCATTTCCAATACACTTTTCTTTAATTCCCAAGTGACACATTCTCCGCAGATTCCAGGATTCAAAGTGGATACAACAGGAAATACTAAGATAAACAGGATGTCATTTGAGCCAACAAATAGCAGAACCATGATGGACAGACTAATCTCTCATATTGCTGTAAAAAAAATAATTCTGAAAATATTTTCTTGCAACAAAGAAACGGTATTAAGAAAGAGAATGGGGATTTAATTCAGATGCCTCTTTTTTGCTTATTTTGAGCACCTTAGAGCACTTTCTGTACCCTACTTCAAATGTCTTTGTTTCTGCTTGGAAATATCTCCCAATGGGTCACTCAACAATGTGTCACTCAATGTTAAGAATTTAGGCTTTTTTAAATTATAAATCCACAGAACTATAATAATTCAATGCCTAATCAAATCTTAGCTACTATCACAAACTCATGTTGATATTTTCAAATGCTTCTGGCCATGTGTTATTAGTGTATTTACCTGAAAGACTAATCTTCCCCCCTTAAATGAACAGGCATCTTTTGATTCATTGAGTAAAACTGACACATAGCATGCTTACACCTAATATTCCTTGGAGAAAATTCAGGGTCATCTTCCTCTTAAGTACATTCAGCATTTGAAAAGGTAAGAACCCTCTCAAAAGTGAGACAAATGGCTGAAGATTCCTGAAAGCAGGACATTGCAAATTATATATAGGAGTCCTCGACTTACGACCACAATTGAGCCCAAAATTTCTATTATTGAGACATTTGTTAAGTGAGGTTTGCCTCATTTTACGACCTTTCTTGCCACATTTGTTAAGTGAAATTTGGCTTTCCCATTGACTTTGCTTGTCAGAAGGTTGCAAAAGGGGATCACATGATCTTGGCACACATAAATATGAACCAGTCGCTAGGCATCTGAATTTTGATCAGATGATCGTGGGGGTGCTGCAAAGATTGTAACTGTGAAAAATGATAAGTCACTTTTTTCAATGCTGTTGTAACTTCCAAGTCACTAAATGAACTGTTGTAAGTCGAGTGGCACCTGTATTTGAAAAAAAGTTATTAAAAAAAATGAACTCTTTCATGATTTATTAACATAATTTTGCAGATTAAATCTTATCCACTGCTGATTAAAAATAGGTACCACCTCGGTGGGAAGGTAACAGCGCTCCGTGACCTCATGACCACGGAAATGTCTTTGGACAGCACTGGCTCAATGGCCCTTGAAACAGAGATGAGCACCGCCCCCTATAGTTGGCAATGACGAGCAGAGTAAAATCCAAAAGGACTCCTTTTTTTTCTGATTAAACCAATTATAATCTGAACGTTTGGACCTATGCATCACATAACCGTAACCTTCAGATAAAGAGGGAAAAAACCAAGCATGTGTCTTAGCAAACATTCTTGTCAAATGGACCACATCCTCTAGAATTAAGTTGCCTTAAATATTTTACTTTTTTATGAGGCAGGTATTTTTAATATGGTTCAATATTATATACTTGTTTTACATTACATGATAGGGCGGTCATGGAAATTATAAGACATTGGATATAGTGCCAAAAATTATGTAAAGAGCTGCAATCACAAATGTAAATCAAATTTACAGAACATGTTTATGGGAAGCAAGTTATGGCAAATTCAGGAATGCTTATTCCCAGGTCAGTGTGTATCTAATACTGCACCTTTAATAAGGCTGTAGGGCAAAAACAACTACTGAGAACCATTTCTGATGCCTGATTAATCTTTAAAATATCTTATGTAAGGTTTTAAATTATTAGACATTCTTCTTGCTATCCTTCAAAAAGTCCTTTGATATTAAATGTTAGTCATTATAATCATATCATGAAGCCAGCTGGCTGACTTGGGGGCCAGTCACTCTCTCTCAGCCCTGGGAAGCAAGCAAGGGCAAACCACTTCCCAAATCTTGCCAAGGAAACTGAAGGGACCTGTCCAGACAGTTGCAAGGAATCCACACTGACTCCAAAGCACAATACACATATGTCAATTTGAGCAATTTTATTTAAAACATATAATTTAGTTTTGCTCCTGATGGTGGTAGCATTATTCATTTACCATACTAGGGTAAATGGCAAAGTTTGCGAACTCTTGGACTAACATGGCCCAAACAAGCTGTTTTCTTGTTTGCCCTCAAGAAAATAATCATTGAGACCTTAAATAACTACTCTATAAATCAACTAACTACTACAGAGAAGGATATTTCACAAGTCTATGTGCAAATGGAGAACTGTGAAGATCAAAAAATGACTGTAAGTGAAGTTCTCCCATTGCCAAAATTAACAGGAATTGACAGCCAGACGCGATTGATTGAAAGGTATGACAACCTGGATAATCAAGCTAAAATTATAATATGGAATAAAATGGACTATATTGCTTATATGATACTGGAAGAAGGGGAAGAGAATTTTGATCAGATCGATTTGCTGATAAACATTAGTACTCAAATACTGAGATTTGATGACATAGATGCGACATTACAGAAACCAGCTTGGTATAGAAAAAAAGCCAGAGTTAGATTTAAAAATGTGGTTTAAAATCTTAATTAATGGGTCAAAAAGGCTTTAGAAATTTGGACTGGTTTGACAATCTAATTGAGTAAGTGAAAGCAGTAAGATAATTGGTGTAATATGTTTGTCTTAGATACGATAGTTAATTTGTTGAGAGTTAAATTTTACTTAACAGGTCGAAATGATTCTTTTTTGTTGTTTTTTTTACTCTGTTTATATAGAAAACTATTTTGTAATAGCAGAAGAATTAGAAAGATCTATGATAAGAGAAGAAAGGGTATTAATTAATGTATTAAATTAAGAGATGGAATATATGTGAAAATATTAGAATGTTGTTCTTGGAATATTATGTGTGTTGTAGAAGGGATACCCAAAATTTTATTAATATGTTTGTTTAAGATCAATTGGAATATTTTAATTGAAATTAGTGGAGCTTAAAAGCAGGAGTAATTCATATAGATGTAAATAGTAGGGATGATTCTGTGGATTGATTGAATTTTAAGAAGAAATAGATTAAACTAAATTTGTTATATCATGTGAGGAAATAGAGGGGGAGATTTTTTTAAGATATTAATTTTAGTTATATATATATGTCTTGTTTTGTTATGATTGATTACCCTTTCACCACGGTGTTTTCCTGAGCACTTTGATGTTAAAATTAAAAAAAACCCAATAAAATGTGTATAAAAAAAAGAAAAAAAAGAAAATAATCATATACATTCCCTTGATTTACAACTTTTCCTTCAGAGACTATTTGAAGTTACAATGGTACTGAAAACAAGTGATTTATGACCTATTTTCACACTTAATAATAATAAAGTTGGAAGGGACCTTGGAGGTCATCTAGTCCAACCCCCTGCTCAGGCAGGACACCCTATACCATTTCAGACAAATGGCTGTCCTGTCTCTTCTTAAAGACTTCCAGTGTTGGAGCATTCACCGCTTCTGGAGGCAGGTTGTTCCGCTGATTAATTGTTCTAACTGTCAGGAAATTTCTCCTCAGTTCTAGGTTGCTTCTCTCTTTGATTAGTTTCCATCCGTTGCTTCTTGTCCTGCCTTCAGGCGCTTTGGAAATTAGCTTATGACTATTGAGTTATCCTCATGGTCATGTGATAAAAAATTCAGGCCCTTGACAACTGGCATGTATTTACAGAGTTGTACCGTTCTGAGGATCATGTGTCCACCATTTGCAACCTTCCCAGCAGGCTTCCGAGAAGCAACATCAAGGGGGGGGCAGAGAGAGATTCGCTTAACAACCGCCTGAATCACTTAACAACTGCAGTGATTCTTTTAATAACTGTGCGGCGGGGGGGGGAAAGTTCGCAAAATGGAGCAAAACTCACTTAATAACTGCCCTTGCTTAGCATTTGACTTAAAATGAGAAGGAAGCACAAAGATGAGGATCTCCCATTTAAGCACCCCTCTAAAATTCAAGTTGCCTCATCAACACCTCCAGTGCCCGTTCAGCCCTGGTTGAATAGAAACCTCCTGGAAACAGAAGACTCTTGGCTAGACTGGAAAGTAAAAAAAAAAAAAAAATAGAGAGAAAAACAAACATTCTGGAAGAAAGTCACGGCAAACTTTTCCTAAGTTTAATTCCACTGCAGGGGTGGAATTAAAGTTTGAATCAAGGGCATCTTTACCTCTAAATAGCTCACTGATAAGACACTCCTTTATTTAGAACCATAGTTTCCTTAATGGAGTTGTGACATCAACTGAGTAACAGCAAATTTTAATTGAAAAAAAATTATTTCTTCTCTCTGAGCAGGTCTTTGAAACTGAAATGTGTTCCTCGTTTTAAGTCACATATCCTGTATTTTAAGTCCATTACAGCACAGTCAAAATCTGACCATCACCTTATCCGTGGGGTTAGCATCCTGATTCACTCATAGCTTGCTTGCTTCTTTCTAATTTGTCAGCAGATTCAAAAGTATTTTGAAAGGATAACTAGCCTTCTGTTGCTTTTGGAAAATTACTTTCAGATTTTTGAACTCCAGAGGAAGAAAACAGTGCAACTATGAAACAGATTATATCTCTGGCAGTGAAAGGCAGTCCTTTTGGGGATTTATTTAAGCAAAGGCCGTATAACCATTCCTTAAAGAGGTTGCGCCTGTAACATTCCTACATTAAGGGAGGGACTTAGGGTTCACCCATTGCATGAGTTTTGTTGTTGTTGTTATTTTGGTTTTATTTTAGGTCTATATCAGTGGTGTCAAACTCGCGATGTCACATGACATCGCGCAACGTATCAGGACGGTTTTGCCATTGCCGGCAATGGGGTGGGCGCGGCTTCAGTATGATGAAACCGGCCCGTGGGCCGGCAGTTTGACACCCCTGGTCTATATTGTTTTATTTTATTCTATTTTTCCCTTACCCCTTTTTTAAGTTTTTTTTTTTTAGATTGTATATAATGGTTTTGCTGTCATAGCTTTTTTTGGTCTTTGTTTCCAAGTTCCTTTTTATCTTGCTAGTCATTCATTGCTGTTAAATAAAAAATTGGAATTGGTTTCACATTATATGTAATCACAATAGCAATAGCACTGAGACTTATATACCATTTCACAGTGCTTTACAGCCCTCTCTAAGCGGTTTAGAGTCAGCATATTGCCCCCAACAATCTCGGTCCTCATTTTACTGACCTCGGAAGGATGGAAGACTGAGTCAACCTTGAGCCCATCAAGATCAAACTCCAGCTATATCTGCAAATACTTCACTTTAGCCTCTGTGCCACCAGGGCCCCTATCTAATACTATCTATTGGGGCTTACAAACCATAGTTTACAACTTCAATAAACTATCAGTTAGCATCATGTGTGGACTATATTTCCCAAATCTATCTGTTTACACATTTCCTTTTCTGGTGTTTTAGAAGCAATTCATACTTGCCATGAACAAGTAGTATTTTGGAGACCAATTTAACCAAGTCATGTTTAAATCTTGCTTAACTTTGGAGAAAGTAAACAAAACATTGCACAGTTTATACCTTGCCAGAGCAGAAATGTCTGTACCCTCAAGTCAAAGAAAACGTATGCAAAGAAATCTATTCACCTTTAAGGTTGTGGTTTTCAATATCAATTAAGCCTTTGTCATTTTTCAAAGGTCTGGTTGAGATTAGAACATCATATTTCTGTGCAATAAATGAAATCTTGGATTCTGCAATAACGGATGATAAAATTCCAAGACACTCTATAGATGCTAAATAGATAATAGGACAGAAGAGGAAACAGCTGCATGAGGCTTAAGGACTGATTCATACAAAGTCCCAAGGCCAGCGTTTATGGGAAAATCTGCTTTTCCTCCTCTCCACCCTACTCAGAAATGTATTTGGAAACCTTACTATTGTCCAGAAAACCTTGCTTTCTTCCTATTAACATGCAAATGGTAACCAATTCAGATGCTTTGCAAATTCCTACTGTGATTATATTGCTGTTGCTCAAAATCTCAGGAATAAAAATGTTGAAATTTCTCAATATTATCCCAGTTCAGGCTACAGAAGATAGTATTATTTTACAAATCAACTGTTGATGGAAGTCCCTTTTCTTTCTTGCACAATATGTTCTGTTCTTTTGGACAGCAAAGAGTATAATTAGGAAAGAACGTTTTAGAGTACAAGAAATCATGCTGGATAACTAGTTCAGGCGATGTGGATTCAGGAATCTAAGATTTATATAATTTTATAACTTCTCAAAATACAATTGTGCGTGATGTCATCTGGACTGTACAAGTAAGAACTTAAGTTGAGAAGAAGGTGATCGCAGGAAGGGATGCATTGCTAGACTAACACTTCTGGGCACAAAAAAAAACATCCATGCTAAGGACAGAGAACATACTAAGAGGAGCCCTGGTGCCGCAAATGGTTAAAGTGCAGTATTGCAGGCTAACTCTGCCTACAGCCTGGAGTTGATCCTGATGGGGCTCGAGGTTGACTCATCCTTTCACCCTTCCAGGTTGGTAAAATGAGGACCCAGATGGTTGGGGGCAATGTGCAAATAATGCCTCTACATTGTAAACTGCCTACTGTAAAGCACTATGGGGCAGTATGTAAGCCTAAATGCTATTGCTATGTAGGGAAGGGGTTGGTTTTTTTTACTTTTTGTTTTATTTATTAAATTTGTTTGCTGCCCATATCACCACAAGGTGACTCAAGTTGACAAGCTCATCCAATTTGAAATAATATAGACCAGATCCTGATTTTATTGACTCTGAATTGGCTTCTATTGACTGCATGGAAGAACAGACTTACTACATGTGTTCAAATGTACGTGTGAATCATTGAGTGCTCCTACAAGACAAAATATTGAATTAAATTTTGCAAATTAATACAACATTATGTTCAAACTGATACTGGTTTAAGATTTAATACTTAGCACTCTCTCTTAGCACAAAAAAACTAATTTGTTAAAATTAGCACAGTCTTATCCTGTCCTCTTCAATTCCCTAAAAACTTTTTTTTCTATTGATTATGTGCCAGCACATTAGAGTTGATTTTAGTGACCACATAGACCTTTTCCACAATGATTTATCCTCAACCTGTTTTTTCAGTTCTCCTGACTGATCTTCATCGCCACAGTAATTGTCAGCCCATCAAGGTTACTCAGATCTGGAAACAGATTCCCAAAATTTGCAAGCCTGTGTTTTCCCTTCCTCCTCAGGGAGGTGCCAGTTTGAGTCTCTTCCTAATACTTTCCATGTTTCTGGGCTCAAAACTTGTTTTTGCATATATTGTGTTGAAAGAGTTTCCGAATAGTTTCTCCAAGGTCATCTCCATGGCTCCCTACATTAATCAAGTCAATCTATTCTGTGGCTGGTCATCCTGTTCTCTTTCTTTCTACCTTTCCCAAACTTCTCAAGGGAGTTGCATCTTCATACAAATGTGCCCAAAATATGATAATTTGAGTTTGGTCATTTGTGCCTCAAGTCAGAACTCTGGAATGATTTGTTCTATGTTTCAATTGTTTGTTTTCTTAGCTAGCTGTAATTATGTCAACAGTCTTCTCCAACACCAAAGTTTAAAAGCATTGATACTTTTCTTATTCTGCTTCTTCAAAGTCTGATTTTTACATCGTCAGACTATCACAGGGAAAGACATTCCTGCATGAGACCAATTTTTGTACGTATGGACACACCACAATATCCAAAAATCAGATTTATTGCTCTGTATTTGCTTTGTTGATATTTTAACCAAGTATTGGTCTCTGGTGTATTTCTTGATTGATAGTTCTTTTACTATTGGTAGTTGATCCTAAAAGAATCTGCTTACCATTTTCATGTTGTTATTATCAATTCTGAGGACCCATTGTTTTTAGCTATACAGTATTTTAGTCTTTTTTTCCTATTGCTATCCTTGACTTTCTTTACAGAGCTTGCAGTTCATCTGCATGGCCAACCTGGAACATTGTTCTGTATAGAACATAGCTTCCTATCCTGTATATGGGTTTTGCATGAGGTCAATTACATATTCCAGGAATCCAGTTTTTCTAAAAATATTCCACAGCCTGACATGATCAACACCAATCAAAGGCTTTTCCATAGTCAACAAAGCATATATGACTTATTTTTTGTTATTTTTTGTTTATTGCATCAGCAATAACGTCTCTTGTTCTTTAGCTTTTTCTAAAACCAGGTTGAACATTTGATATTTCCTATTCCATGTAAGGCACTAATCTATGTTGAATGACCCCTAAGCATTATTTTACTAGCATGTGAAATTAAGGTTATTGCGCAATAGTTTGCACACTCTGGCATATCTCCTTTCTTTCATATTGGCAAGAAGATTGACCTCTCCCAATCTGTTGATTAGTGTATCATTTTTTAGATTTATAGGGATTGTCTGGTTAGAACGTTTAGTGATTCTTCGGTTGTTTGCCTTATTTTATTTTAGATTTTTTAAAATTCTGCTTTTGCTCTTTTTAGAATAACTCAGGACGGTGAAGATATCAAATATTCCTCCCTCCTCCTATTTTCCCCACAGCAACAACCCTGTCAGGTGGTTTGGACTGAGAGAGTGAGTGGCCCAAAGACACCTAGTTGGCTCTCATGCCTAAGATAGGACTAGAACTCCTGCTTCCTAGTCTGATTCCTTAACTATTATTTAAATATCCCCTCAATTCCCGTAGCCTTCCATCTTGTAATGAACATAGTCCTGACTTAAGTCCATTTTCTAAAAATGGTCACAATCTTTTCTGAAACACATGCAAAGAGAAAAGAGAACTTGCTAGAGGAAATGGGGCAGAGAAATTGGGAGGATGGAACAACCAAGTATGTGTGCAAAGCCATAGAGCAGTGGTGGCGAACCTATGGCACGGGTGCCAGAGGCGGCACTCAGAGCCCTCTCTGTGGGCACATATGCCGTCGCCCCAGTCCTAGGCATTCAGCTGGGTTTTATAAAACCTGTTCGCTTTAGGCCTCCGCCGCTGTGAGAGAAAAAAAGGTTCAATCAGTCAATTTCAATTTTTTGCGGGGGAAAAAAAGATCTCGCAAAGTTGGAATTGATTGATTGAACTTTTTAGTCCCACGCCGTTACCACTGCAGCCATGCCCACCCAATGGGCCACGCCCACCCAGCACTTGACGATGCATAAGTGGGTTTTGGGTTGTAGTTTAGGCACTCTATGGCCATCACTGCCATAGAGACTATCTTCCTGGAGCAACTTCAAATCCAGAAATAATGCTGTGCTGTCTTTCTTCTCTCTTACATACCCACATGTCTGCAAACTGTAATCCCTAAAAATATTACAAATTATGAAAAAGACAAGAATTTCACTCAATTGTATCAATATTCCATTGAGACCGATATTTTATTTGACAACCAGATTTATCAAGAGGAAAAAATGATCCTGAATTTAAGATGAACCTTCCTCCCACTAAAAGAAAGATTCAACTGCTTGGTTTAATATTCATCTGCTTTCTTTGATATTCACTGAGTAAATCAAAGGTTCTCTCTTATAAAAGTAGAGTATTTGAAGACTATTTGAATTATCGAATCTTTCCTTTTAAAAAAATGTAGGTTTTTTGATATCTATGGTTTTTGTTTGTTTGTTTTCTTTTAAACTGGAACTCTCCGGAAAGATTTCAGGATAATGTAATATCACAAAAAGAAAACAATAAGCGAATAAAACCTTAAAAACAGCAGGACATCTTAACACTTTGAGATGCTCACGGAAGTCCTGGAGGCAACAGCATTCAATTGCTCTTGCTTTGATATTCAATAATCTGCCATCTCCAAAGGAGATTCCATAAACTAGCAGCTATTTTTAAGATATAATTCCCAGGATTCCTGGGGTTTAGAAGAAGAATAAATTCCCAAAGCATCTACCCATGTTGTAATATATTTCTTAGAATTTATCACTATTATAATAATTAGGGCTGAGCTAAGCTTTCCACCAACCAAACCTGGGGGATTGGATTAATTTATAATAATCAGTGCAATCCATTTATCTTGTCAACATAGTGCACAGAGTCTACAAAGGAATTAGAAGATTTAGAGAAAGAATAACATGAACATGAGACCTCAAATTCTCTCCCAGACACACAAGCACATAAAAGTAGTCCTCGACTTATGACCAGTCGATTAACAATGAAGTTACAACAGACCTGCCCTGAGCTTCCTACAACCCCTTTTCAAAGGGGTTAATGGGTTCACATGCCCTTGCGCAAACACATGATCTCATTTTGGGTGCTTGGCAACCAGCTCACCTTTACAGCTATTTGCAATGTGCTGATTCCAATTTGCAACTTTTTTTGCCCTTTCCAACACTAACTTCCGGTTTCCAGCAAAAACATCCATTGGGGAAAATGGATTTGCTTAATGACTGCAGTGTTCCCTTAACTGACCACTGCAAAAACATGTAAAAAAATAGGATCAAGTCATGTGCGATGTCTTCTCTCTTTTATTCACCTCTATAAAGGGTCTAGATTCTACCACATTCCATGAGTAATGAGCCCCCATCTCTCCATTCAAACAAATTGTTTATTGTTGTAAGCTGCCTAAAGTAGCCCAACAGCGAGATAGACAGCAAATAAATGTAACAAACAAAAAACAAACATATGAATAAATATATAAAAACACAACAATAAGAACAAACTCAGTGACCATTTTTTAAATCAGCCTTTGGCCTAAACAACCTCACAAGCCCTTTTTCTCAGGGCAAAAGTCAAAGAGATTCATATACACAATCGTAAAGCCGCCAGAAGAAAGCATTAAATATTGAAACGTACTTGGAATTGGACATTATTGTTTTATAGAGATAGCTACAGGGCTCCTTTTCAGATCAGGACCACTGCACTGGGAGGGGGGGGCAGAAGGGGTTATAACTTTTCCCTACCCTTTTTTTTTGTGCCAGTTGTCAGTTGCCTGGAATATATTATAAATAATACCTTTCAGCATAAAAAGAAACAATAAGAGGGATTTTTTCAAAGAGATAACAGTGGAAAACAAGGTCCTAAAAAAGAAAGCTCCCATATGCTTTAGCAGAATACAAATTCATCTAACTCAGTTTTCCCTACAGGGATTAAAAGCAGAATTTTACAGTTTTAATAAGGGAATTTTTCCATATGCAATGTATCTTAGATTGTCTGGATTCTAGCACTTCCTCATGTCACTTATTTGTAAAAAAAACAGATAGTAGCCAGTTCTAAGCATGGCTTGAAAGGCTGCTGCTTAATAATATGTGTTGTATGGTCCTGAGGGATAAAAGCAGAACTAATCACGTAATGTGCAAGATCCAAAATCAGTCCTCAACAAAAGCAGTGTCTGACTTTTCAACCTGCCTTCAAATATGATGAGTCTACAACATGCAAGAATAGTTCTGCTACTCTGATTTTAGCATTTTATGTACAGATAAAGGCATGCCACATCAGTAAAAAGTAAAGAGGTATCTTTCACACATATCCAAACACACAAAAACACCCTTTCATTGCCCTTCTTTGAGGAAAAGGAATTATTGGGATGCAATTGTAGGAAACAATGTTTGATGCTGGAAGCTTGGGGAAGCTTAGTTATTCTTTCTTCATTCTTTAAGTAATGTGACTATGACTTAAGGAAGGATAGAAATATTTCATTTAAAAAAATTATCTCTCTTTCTATATGTGTGTTTGTGGGTGTGGGAGGGAGAGAGGGAGAGAGGGAGAGAGGAAGAGGGAGAGGGAGGGGGAGGAAAGGAGGGAGGGAGGGAGGAGAGAGAGAGAGAGAGAGCGCGAGCGCACACTATCCATGGATTTGATCCAAAATTTGCAAGACATGACATCTCATCACAAAATGCAAGCTTCCCCAATCTTGTGTCTTCCACATCTGCTGGACTACAGCTGATTTAATTCCCAATCCTTGGGTGCAGTCCAATGTATTAATGGAACACCAGGTTGGAGAAGGCTTGTTTCTCAGTTTATGACTCCATGATGACCTCTATCTATAACAGTGGTTCTCAACCTTTTTAATGCCGCGACCCCAACCGGTCGTAAGTCGAGGACTAAACCGGTCATAAGTCGAGGACTACCCAGCCGGTCGTAAGTCGAGGACTTTCCCTGCCCGGGAGCGCCGCGCATGCGTGGTTCCGCCCCCTGTGCCTGCTGAGGTGTAGCTGGCAAGCGGCAGAGACGGAGCAGGCCGACCACCAGCTGGCCCAGCCCAAGGGAGGTAAGGCACCCGCCGGAAAAGGGGGGAAAAATGGCGGACAAAAGAAATGGCTGACAAAAAAAATGGCGGACAGCCTTGCTTGGCGACCCCCGTGAAATGGTCGATCGACCCAAATGGGGTCCCGACCCACAGGTTGAGAACCACTGATCTATAAAGATACTGCAGCCCAGAAGCAGAGGAGTCCCAACTGAGTTTTGCTGCAGAAATTTCATTACCCAAACTAGGTAATCATCAGACTAGCACTGACGATGTCACTTAGTTTGGGTAATGAACCATCTGCAAGAAAACAATCAAGCTCAGAAAGCACCAAGGACCCTTTTTTCCAACTCTGAGCTACAAATATTCTCCTTTATTGGTAGAGTTCCTACTGCTCAATAATTTGGGAGCCCTTCGCTAGGAAGAATTCAAAGCCTTTCTCTTATCTGTTTCTCTATGAGGAGGCAGGAAAGCAAGCAACGTAACCCTTCTATAAAACAGAATGGCAAGAATATCGCACCATTTTTTTCTTGGGGTATATATGTGGTTTGGCACAGCTCACATCTGCACTGAATTAAAAGGCTCCTGGAAGAAAAAAAGACTCCGTTCAAATCACTCCATGTGAGGTCCCAAGAGGCTGAAACATGTAGAAATCTTTTAAAAGGAGTTCCAGTCCACGTGCCTGGCCATTTGTGCCGGAAACTGTGAATTCCCAGACATTCAGCTGGATTCGGCCCAATTCTAGAAGGATCAGTCTGCTGCTTCATGGGAACTACAGTTGCGTTGTGCAGTCTGATTGCACAAAAAATGGATGTGCTATGCCAAGGTATATCTAAGAATTCAGCACATAACTGCCACATGAATTATACAAATCACTCTCTCCTTGCTTGTGTCCATTCTCAACTAGACAAAAGGAATGCTAATTTGATACTGAATTATGGCTTGGGTGAAGCTGTGCAGAGACACTGTCTAGAAGCATTCTGTCTTTCTTCCTGAGTAATGTATAGGGAAAGGAAACAATCTCTCTTCTGTTGAGCATCTTTAGCCAAAAAACAGAGGGATGATCAAAAGCTTATTTAATAAGCTTTATGGAAAGAGTCGCCCTTTGGAACACATTTCCTCTCTACAAGGCCAAATAAGCCTCTTTTGCCCTTCACGTAACTAAAATAATATTATACTTGTGTATCTTTAAAATCTAAGTGCTATCTAGCCGCATGCTATTCTTGTCAAGTTGCCTTCAGTTGAAATGGGAAGAGAAAATAATAATCACTGTTACTGAGTTGGGGATACACGGCTTACAAAAATTAAATTGGTACTGGCCTGGAAAGGTGAAGCTTAAAAGTACCACTAAAACCAAGTGGCTATAAGCCAGGGGTAGGCAACCTTGTCTCTGTTATGACTCGTGGTCTTCAACTCTCAGAATTCCTGAGCCAGCCATGCTGGCTCAGGAATTCTGGGAGTTGAAGTTCTCGAGTCATAAAATAGACAAGGTTGCCTACCCCTGCTATAAGCCAAGTAATTTCACAATTAAAACTATCCTAAGTTCTAGCAGGGACTTACAGAGTATCAAATACTAGACACCTTCTATGCAAAATGGTCAATAAATATTTAAATATGCCAGACCAACAGATCAGGTTTTATCAACAACTGGATATCTAAAATATCTTCAACTTTGATCAAGGATGAATTGTTGCTCTCCCATTATAAGGCAGACTTAAATATATCACTTATCTTCATAGGCATTTTCCGTAAGTGTGTTATAGGATTCTGAATAGTATTTTATCAATAAAACAGATCTCTTAATAAAGAAAGAGATGGCGAGTTCCTTTTGATCAAGGCCTTCATCATCAACTCTAAGGTTTGCAAAATACAAATACAACACTCATTTATTGTCTGGAGTCTCAGGCAACTATGACAAAAGGACTATTAAAATTAGGGCAAAACAATAATCAGACATTTTACGCTTCACTGAATCGACCAGAGCCAGTGGAAACATCATAATCAAAAGCAAGTGTCCTGGCACAAGTGACAGCTTCCCATTTCTTCTGACACAAAACTCCAAAATAACCAAGTGCAACAAGGCACATCACCTCCAGCCCACATTTTACAACACTCTAACCTGCATCCTACAATACAACTGAACCTCTGTTTAAAAAAAAAAGTTTGGGGGAGAATGGAGTGAAGAGCTCCAAGAGATTGGAGTTGGAAGAGCAAGGGAGAATTCCTTGTGCAGTATCCACAGGACAAGTGAAGATTCTCCAAACGTGTTGCTTGACTCCATGAATGGCTCTTTGAACAAACATGACAATTAAGGCTTCCCACTCTGATTAGGACAGAGTGGGAAGATACTGCCTTGTTATTTAAACCTACCCTTCAAATTATACTTTAAATCAAACATGCTATAATGGAACAGTCCAATAGTATTAGTAGCCACATCTCCAGTTTGTCATTTTCTGTGTCTCCACTGTGCACTCAAGGGGTGTGGCAACCTATCTCTAAAATCCCAATTCCCTCCCTTGCCCAGGTTCCTGCAGATGTATTAGCACTTTGCAAATCCCAGACACAGTACAGGTAGTCCTCCACTTACCACCACAGTTGACCCCAGAATTTATGTTGCTACGTGAGAAATTTGTTAGGTGAGTTTTGCCCCATTTTATGGCGTTTCTTGCTACATTTGTTAAGCAGAATCACTGCAGTTGTTAAATTAGTAACGCGGTTGTTAATTAAACCCAGCTTCCCCCATTGACTTTGCTTGTCAGGAGGTCGCAAAAGGGGGTCACGTGACCCTGGGACATGGCAACCGTCATAAATATGAACATCTGCATGTAAATCATGTGACCATGGGGATGTTGCAGTGGTCATAAGTGTGAAAAATGGCCATAAGTCACTTTTTTCAGTGCCGTTGTAACCGGTCACTAAGCGAACTGTTGTAAGTCAAGGACCACCTGTATGCATAAACAGTGCCAGTTAGAAAACGCTGTTATATTTGAACCGGGTTGTTGCAGCTCTTTGGAGCATAAGAAGGACAAAACTAATAGCAAGGGGCATAAAAGGCAGCTTGTTATCTTCTTTCTGAATTCCGATCTTCTTTTCTTACATATTCACTGCAGTCATGTTATTATCAATTGTGATTACAGCATTTTTATTTAAATATGGTGGAAGGTCTATTCTTTCTCTCCTCCTCCCCACCCCCGACCGTAATGCTGTGTTTTGATATGCGAGGATCACAGAGAAAATAAAAAAAACCCAAAGTATAGATAAGCTTTAACAAACTAGCAAGAGCAGATACTTCATCGATTGTTCTTTTGTAGCTGAACAGGCTTTTTTCCCCCTCCTCTACCTCTCCCCTCCCATCTTCCTTGAAGTTTTTTCGGGGGGATGATCTCTCATATACATATGACTTCAGCCGGGCAAGTTCCCCAACTGTTGGTATCCTCAACTATATTCTCATACTAATGATTAGTGTCCTGATCATTCTATCAAACCTCAAGAGAGACTATTCCTGAATGCAAATAGATCCCAGGCTTTGCCAATGAAAGCACACATATACCTTCACACTATTCTTCTAATCACAAATTCCCACCACATCTCAAGGCATGACCACACGTTGCCTATATATGGTGGATCCAAGTCTATTATGGTAACATTCCTTAGCAAAAGTTTAGCATGGATTAAGCTTCAGTTACAATAATCAAAAGAGAACTAACTCCCTGCCAATATGATCTTTCATTCATACAGCTGGATCATATGAATTTTTCCTAACGTCTTCTCCTACTATCCTATCCCAATTGAAATCTTTCACAATAGCACGCAAGACTGTGCAGGCAAGAAAAAGATACAGCTGCCCTTTTGTCTTTAATGAAAATCTCCACATCTAAGAGAAGTAACTTGTTTGCAGAGGATCCATACATCAGTTAACATGGAAAAGTAGATCAGACATGTCAAACACAAGGCCCGGGGGCCAGATGCGGCCCGCGAAGTGGTTTCATGTGGCCCACGAAGCCATCCTGGAAACCGTGAGGGAATGGCCCCCTTTGCCTCGGCCTTGGCCCAGGCCAGCCAGGAGCCAATGTACAATTTTGTGGTGGGCATCTATGCTGAAACGCATTCAGTTTTAGCTCCACAAGGCTGTCTGGAAACAGCGAGGAACCAGGAGAACCTTGAGTAGCAGCCTTGAGGAAGTGGGGCTGGGCTTGGTGCCGCAGATGCTCAAGGGCCAGGCTGGGCATTTGACCTCTGCTGCCCAGGCTCCAGGCAGCCCGCACCACCATCCAGCCCTACCCCCGCATGGCCTGAGAGGAACAGTGAGGTTCCTCCAGTGGACCATGCCTTGGCACTTGCCTTGGTCCCACCCTTCTGCCAGAGACCTTCAGATCTGTCCCACTCCTGCCCAGGCCTCCACAGGCACCCTTGACAAAAACGATGTAGAGCTGGCCACGCCCACCCAGTAGGCCACACCCTCTATCCATGCCCACCCAGTAGGCCGCACCCACCCTGGCCACACCTATCCGCCCCCCCCCGAGGGCAACCGCAATGCTGATGCGGCCCTCAATAAAATTGAGTTTGACACCCCTGAAGTAGAGGAATGCGGCGTGCAGCAGTTCTCTATTTCTCCATTACAGATGATAATGGTTCTTTTATATTTTTATACATATACCGTGGATGGTTTATTGTGTTTTGTATGGATGTACTACTGTAAACTGCTGAGTGTCTCTTGATTGTGCTGGCTACAATAAGTCGTGGTCATCTAGTTATTCCGTTTTCTCAGGAAATGCAATTTGGGAAAGAATCCCTAAATTATCGATGTCTTCATCGTGACTCAAATTCTCTGAATGTTCCAGAGGAAGACAGGACAGTTAGCCTTATACACAAGAGTTACAGGGTTGCAACATCTATATGCTTTAAGAGCCAGTGCTGGAAAGGCCAAAACTTCAACAGTCTAGAGATCTAGTGAATCTCTGAGGTTTCCAAAGAAGAGACTGGCAGTTTTGTTTTGTCTTCCAGTGATGTTATCTTCTAGATAACAGCATTTCCACTACTCTTCAGGGTTCAGTACTGTAAATGTCTTCATGAACAACTAATGCTCACATGAGTTCACAGATCCCACATTCAGGAAATCACGTTTAGACATTATTTGCATATTATTTAATGAACAATTTACTTTATTTCCCCTGAACAATAAAATGCAACGGGGAAATGATCTGGCTCCTTAACTGCACCACAGTATTAGCAAATCAAAGTTATTCAGAGAAAAAAATAGTCTTGCTTTTGGGTAAATACAGTAAGATTAACAGTCCATGCAACAATCTGACCACTTTCTGATGTTATTCAGATTCAGATATTATTCTGCTTTCCTCAATGATTATGTCAAGGCCAGTCATGAAGAAATCCTTGCACACTCTATGGATATTTCAGGCTTTTCTTGAATTGTCAGATTTCATTCTTATTAAGCTTGTTTATCTTACAAGAGAAATGAGGACCTCTAGTTTTAACTCTAATACAGGCTATTAGGCCAGCCCACCAGACCTAAATGAGGGCCTATCTCAAAGGTTACTCCATCCCACTGTCTGTCTGGCAATCCTCCACCACCACCACCAGAGCCCATCTCATTAGATAGGATAAGGTAAATTCCTAAAGTCAGATATAGGAATGTGCTTCATATTTTGAGACAACTATTCAGAATTCAAAGCCAGCTGGCTCCACATTGTTAGTTTCTTAATGGGACTGAGGAAAGGGCCATCTGCTATGATGTAGTAGCTAGCACTGGGCCAAAATGCAGAAGATCTTAGTACAAATCTTCACATACCCATAATGCTAAGTAGTTATCAGAAGCCAGTTATTCTCCCTATCGTGTACTTTACAGGTTTGTTGAAAGCTGTCAGAGGAAGGATAGGATATAACTTAAATGCATTCTGAGAGAGATTCTACTGTGGATCATCATAAAAATTGAGATAGTGAAAAAGCAACTATTTGTCCTGCTCAATCTAAACTATATATATACAGCAAATAAATGATATATCTCTCCCTGAACTATATTGCTGCAAGTGCCTGTGATGAGAATTGTTTGTGGAAGACAGCAATGGGGGCGGGGGGAGGGGGGAGAGAAATCACACACTAAAAATTAGAAGGCTGCACTAAAATCCTTCTTTTTAATTTTTGTTTTTCTATAGTTTACTATCTGGGAATATCAGAGATATATATCTCCCCCCATTTATGTTTTGAGATGGTACGGTCTATGAAGAAATCATTGTTGATGCTGGTTGTGTAAACCAGACCAATGATGTGTTCACACACACAAACCTTTGTATTACAAAGCAGTTTTGGTGCCTCAGTGAATCACAGGGCTATTGCTAATATCAGAACCTCCATGTGTTCTAATGACTTAGAATACAGTCATTAAATGTGAAACTTCCAGTTCAGTAACTCAGCATACAGTATGATGTCCTCAGATCAACAAACCAGTCCTGCTTTCTTTCAGAAGAGGTAGAGATAGGGCCAGAGAAATGTGCAAGTGCTTACATGTAGCACTCAGTAATTTTTCTTGGCTCATGCATATAATAATATACACATACACGAACACACCCCTATCCTAACATGTTATATAAAATTTTAGGGCAGCAACAGCTACAGTCTGGAATTAGAATAGCACATCAATTTCACTGGAGTGTTCAAAAAGCTGTTTCCTACTGGTTCAGTGCTTTTTCCTTCATTACCCAGAGCTGCTTATCGGAACCCAATGTAGGTAAAACTAATCAAGTCAATTCAAAAGTTCCTGTTGCGATTGGGTAATAGATTTGTGAAAAGCCACTTTTACCCAATTTTGGGTAATTTAAATAGATTTGGGGAAAACTGTATTAGTTCCTTGTTAAACTCCCATTTCAAGTTTGTAGTAATAAAGAGGCCAAAAACCATAAACCAAAGACTTAACAGGAATAGTTTAACAAATAAATCAATTTGCAAGTAAAGAATTTTTAAAATTTAAATACAAAATAAAAGTCAGAGTAGGGTAATGACCACTGGGAAAAAACGATTACATGCATTTCTAAGGTGATCTGACTTCTGTTACACAGAAGTGTTAATCCAGATCCGGTTCTACCAAGTAGTAGACTGGGGAAGTTGCTTAGTAAATAGAAGAGTAGAAGAGAGAAAGGATGAGCAGCAGCAGAAGCAAGATTTGGGTACCACATTACCTGCCCTCTTTTTCACAAGTCCATCAAACATGCACTTAATTGGAAAGATAGTAACACTAAGGCGGGAGAGACCCAATATGTCAGTAGTAGAAAACATGTTTAGACATGCAATTCAAGACTTGGACCCTGAAAGTTTTTTTTATATCAGAATTGAGAAAGTTCTCAGTCTACTAAGACAGGTTCTATTTTCAAGGGCAGCCAGTACTAGATCAAGAGAGCCGTTGTTCTGGACACACAGGGCATCTGTAAAGGATGGCTTTTCAAACTTGGTGAAAAGGCAAGTTAGTTAGATTCTGCAATAAAACTCTTTTTTTTTTTTTTTTGCTTTTCACCAAACCAGAAGAGTTTTTCTTATACAGACCAGTCCAAAACAAATAAGGGCCAGAGAAACCACAGGAAACATTCACAGGGAGCTATGGCAGTTCTAAGGTAGGATGGATTCCCCCTACCCAAAAGATGGAAGCACCATGAAGTTTTCCCATAAATCTGACTGCCACACCTTGCAAAGAAACCAATCCTTTAAAATTGCCTCAATTGCACTGTGTCTTTGTTCTTACAGTCTTTTCACCTAATCCCTATGCATCAGCTATTTATTCAAAGCGGAGGGGGGGGGGAAACAATCACTCAATGCATTGCATATTTCATAAAGTCAGGATGGGGTGGGGAAAATGAGAAGAATATTTCCAGGGCTAAGTTCTTGCTTCAGTGATCTCTGTCTGAATATTAAGCCCTAAAGAATGAATGCCATCCAAGGAGTTTTTGCAAAAGCAGAGTAGCCCAGCAGCTCACACAAAATCTTCCAGAGAGAAGATTTTGGAAAGGAAAAAAAATGACCTCTTCAATTCAAAAAAGGCAGAGAAGCAGAAGAGGTTTAAAAAAAGAAAAAAAAAGACAGTTGAGTTTTAGATTTCATGCTGTAATGACAGGGCACTCACTTTTGGCTTGATTGCAAGGTATCCTGAAGTATACCATCAGACACCACCTGTTTTACCCACCCCTTTTGCCTAGCAGAGTGGTAAACAACTCTTACCTATCTTCAAAATTCCTCTTCTACAAAGAAGCTTCAAAATGTTACATGTAAAGAGGGTACAGCGCACCCAGCATATAGCACATAAATCTTTTGGAAAGCAGGAAGCCATGTTTTAAATGCAGGAAACTAGACCTCTCCAGAGTGGATCTCTCCATAGTCAACATTTCTGAGTCTGAAAAACCTCCATTATGATCTACGACCACCCCTCAAAGATAGCAATGTTCACACCATTTTACCTTTGGTGACAAAAAAAGGGCAGGCAATGCAAAGGGATAAGATATGAATTCCTTCTTCTCTACAACCATTTTACATTAGAGAAGAGATGACAGTTCGCAAGAACTATTTCAGTTACTTTTCCGATCCTTCAGGCTAAGGTTTCCCATGTCTCAGTTAGAGGAAATAGGCACTTCCTTAAACCCTCATTTTACCTCTTCCCCACTAAATAATTCTTCTCCCCACCACTACATTCCATCTCTCCATCTCCTTAAAAAAGTACCATTGTTGCCAATATATGACCTAACAGCCACCTTATTATCTCTTGATATATGCCATGGCATAAGCAAGGGGCACAATGCAACCCCTCCTTCAATTTGGGGGAAGAGGACAGAGGTTACTGATTTTGGAGATGGACTTCTCAGCCCAGGTTCCAGTATAATCCAGGCCTTTAGTGTCACCAGCGTCACACACATCTCCTATAATGTTAGATCTTTACAACAATCAACATTAGTACTTGGCTCTCCTTGTCATTATTCTATCCCCAAATGTATTTTGTGGCGGAGCGTTAATCTCCATTTTACAGCTTCCTTGCTAGTGAAGAGGTGTGATCTACTTGAGGTACCAGCTTCAGGCCTACGCAATGCCAGCAAAACAGGCTCCAAATCTCAATGAGAGTCTGGCTAAAAACAGAAGCAGCAATATCCTAAGTAAATATTTATTCCTGAGGAACAAGGAGCCAGAAAGACAGTTTAACTTGGGCATCTTCTTGGCATAGATAAGAATGTACAATAAATCTAGAAAGTACAAGGTTTTATATTAAATATATATATATAACTGGATGGCATTGTTAAGGCTGTAATCCTCTACACTACTATCTGGCAGAAAGCCCCGTTGAACTCAATGGGACTTGCTTTTGAACAAACATTCACTGGAATGCACTATTTCACTCTCATTGTGTTCTAAAGCTAAACACTGGCAGCAGGGGCCGGAGGAGAAATTCCAGAGATCTCTCCATTCAACATTTGAGAACAGATTTCATTTTACAAAGATTTCTCTCATTAAGTAGTTTCTCATTTTATAGCCTGATCTTTTTGCCAGGGGGCCCCTTCCCTCAAAACAACCCTAACTCCTACCTATCTTCATACCTATTCACACAACCATTTGTTCCTGGAAAGAAATCTGCATAAGCCTCAATGGTTTGGGCAAGGGGCAAGAAAACAAAAATGCAGGCAAATGAATGTAAAATATGCAACACCTTCTTTCATACATTTGAGGCGGTTTGTATTTGGGGAGATGATGTTTTTTTTAAAGAAAAAAAAATGCAGCTTTCTCTCCGAAGTGGAAAACATATGTGAATTCCTGGAGCAACAATCCCCTTCCTCACCCCAGATTTTTAGGGAAAACTGTTGTTATTAAAGGGGGGGGGAGGTCAAGGGAGGCTTACTTTTTGAAAAAGACAACGCAACAAGTAAAAGTAACCAGAATAAGATAAAATGCATGCTATGGAAGGGGGGAAAAGGATTCAACTCACCTTCAAGGGTAAAAACAGGGGCGATCCCTATTAGCATGTGCAAAATTCCTAGTGAAAGCAGCAACAGCCCCACTTCTACTCTGTGGGGCCGCATGTTTGTGCAAAAATATTTCAAAAAAAAGAAAACCAGGTTGCCAGAGAGTCCGCGAAAGACGCGCAGTTGCAGCTGCTATTTCTTCTTCGTTGCTGCTCGCCGTCCCCACCTCTTCTTCAGTCTCTCCTTCCAAGGGTCTTCAATTCTTTCACCATCCACTGAAGCAGAACCGGGAGGGGGGCGACGGCAAGGAAAAGCCCCTCTTCCCTCCTCCTCCTCTCTCCCTCCCAGCCCAGGAGATGAGAAAACCCAGCAGCGGCAAAGGCTGGGGAGGGGAGAGGAGGGGGGGTTCAGCCCTTCTAAGCGAGAAAGAAAGATTGCATGCGGGGGGGGGGAAATGGGGAGGGGGGAGACGATCAGCAGCAGTCCGCTTCTTCTGCACTGGGTGAAAAACAAGCCAAGGTAATCGCAGTGGGCATCAAAGGTTCCAAGAACGATGCATAGGGAAGAAAGAAGCCGGGGGAGGGGGGCGCCGACAGGAGGGAGAGAAGAAAATAAAAAGGGGGTACTTCTGGATTCCGAGAGAGGTGAAGGCAGCAGCTCCTCTTCCTTCGCAGCCTCTCCGAGTGATGGAGAGGGAAGGATGCCCGGGGTTGATGCCGTTCGCACCCCGGGAACGCTTTATGCACGACGCGTTCCTACGCCTCCCGCCACCACAGCCGGACGAAGGAAAAGCAACCCCCGCCTGCCGCACCAGTAGCCTCAGCCGCCTGATGGAGCTCGCGCCGCCTTCTGCCTGCCTGACGTCATAGGCTCCCAGGGAAAGGCAGGGGAGGGCGCTGCAAATGGGGGCTACGCGGCAGTGGGCTTAGGGCGCATGCGCTTTCTGATGCCCTGGTAGCTGAATGGGCTGGGGTGGGGGGGGGTGAGGAGGAGAAGCGGGCAGGTCGTACTTTAAAACCCCCTCCAAAGGAGGATTCATCACCATAGCGGCGGGGGAGCGACAATGAGATGCACGTGGATGCAGGGTACAGCCAGCGTTAGGAGCGGCTTCCTCCGTGTACCTCCAAATCACACACGCACAAAATATAAACTCTGCCTATCTCGGGCAAAAATGTCAAAGGGCGACGACGCGCGCCCTCTTCGTTTTTCGAAATGCTGTAGCGCGGTTGTTGTTTTTTCTCACAGAGCGAACCCGCCAGCTTCCCCCCCCTCCACACACACACACACACACACACACACACACGTTTTCCCGCCGCATAACCAAAAGCCAAGAAATGCTGAGCAGCGTCCTAATGACAAGGACAGCCCCCTTCCTTCGGCACAAAGGGAATGTACGCCGGGAAAGCTGCTGGCTGGGGGGCGGCGGTGGGTTCAGTTGCCACAAACCTTGTGGAGGGAACCGCGCCTCCCCCCCCCCCCGTCTCATTCCGAAAACGCGCACCCGCGCGCACACACACACACACACACACCTGCCTGCCCGTCTTGGGAGGAGGGAAACCCGCCGTGCTCAACGTGGCACACCTCTCCCCAGTAGATAATGGGATGTGCGCAGGCATGCAAGGCAGCCAGGTCCTCGTTTGCAAGGGAAGCCACCTTATGGCAGCACGAACCCGTGTGGGGTTCTTTTTTTGTTGTTTTGTTTTTTTAGTCAGACCGACGGACGCAGCCAACGCGGCTGAAGGGTTACCCCCTTAAAGATGTCAGAAAGGCAAAGAAGCCCCACAGCGCAAGGGGAAAGCTGCCGAGTAGGGATGCCTGATTTCCCAGCCCCTCAGCCAAACAATAGAAACAATGCCCGGTAAACACGGCCGTGACTCTGACGCCTGCCAATGCCAGATGCTTTTGAAGAGCGATTCCCTTCCAAGCCGTCTTCCAACCTGGCGCCCTCAGAACCCCCCGGAATTCCCAGCCAACCTGGACAAAGGCGTCAGATTACAAAAGGCAACCCTGCAATCTCCCGTTTCCTAACTGATGCCCACATTGAAATAAGTCGAAAGATGGCAGCCTGCTTTTCCCGTAGAGGGGAGCGCATTTCAGGCACTTCTAAGACATCGTTTTAATTATTTCTATTTCCCACATTGTGTTACTAGGGGAAGTTTTCAAGGCATCCTCTCTAATGGATTTGATTAAATCATGGTTTATTCACACAGAAGCAGAAGTCTTAAAGGATTCTTTTCATTCGGCAATCTAAAAGTAATTAACATATGCAATACACCTTTTCTGTTTAAAATGGTATTATTGCTTTGCTGCTTTTAATCCTATCAACTGCCCCAATCCTGTGGAGTTGAGTAGTCACTAAATCACACAAATGAAATAAAACCCAAAGTAATTTAAAAGTTACTTAACATATCCAAAAAACATCACATAAACATAACAAAAACAACCTCTTTAAAGTTGTGCTCAGGATACTTCATCTCATCAGTTTGTTAATAATAATAGCTGTCTTAAGACACTGATTCAATCTATTCAAATTGCTCACATTGTGTCCCAGTACTTGACTTTCCCAAATTCAAATTGACTTTTTCCCTCAGTCTTATCTAAAACCTCAAGAACTCCCCAGGAATTTTTGCACATAGTCTTCCTGTGAGCTGTATTGCCCACCAGGCAATATTCTTCTCAACTAAGAGGCACTTCCTTATTCTTTGTATTCCTTGATATTCCAGTAGTAAAAATGCTAGGTAGACAAATGCAATTTGGTTCTGGAAACTTGCAAATACTTAGTATTATTATGAAATAGAATTATTTTACTTTTTGTTTCATTAACTTTTATTGGCTTCCCTATAGGTTAGCCTGACCTTGGTCTCTTCAGAGATGAATGGATGGATGAATAGACAGACAGAGAGACAGATAGACATTGAACTGCAATCTTCTTAGATTCCTAACTGATAGGCATAGTAGCTGTAATTCAATATCTGAGAAGTTGAAAGTTGGAAACCCATAGATCTACAAAGAGTCAGAAAATAAAGGCCAAGTACTTCTCAAAGTATGTATCAGATGCATTAGATATCATACATTAAGGTTTAATACTTCGGCATGCTTATACTTCAGCATGTTTAAATCTAACAAATATTTATCAGTCAGATTGGGTATGCTGAAATTATATGTTAAACTCCAATAACAAATATCAAGGAAATTTGTAGCAATTTAAGATGTACATCACTGTCTATTGTCATAAGCCAGATATTGCCATTCTTTTGAATGTAGTGGGCACATTTGGAATTTTGAGACTATGTCATACTCAAATTTACAAAATACTTATCATAATGGGCATGATCAATCATAAAACTCTTACCAGAAAGAAACTAGGAAGTTGTTTCCCAGCCCCTCTCCTTCCAAGTTTTAATTGTGTGTGATATCTATTTATGCACTAAAAAATAATGTAGATGAAATTTATGTCAACCTGCTTAGCATTAACAAGTTTGTTGTATCACCTGGATTCAAAATATTTCCTAGATGGGGAAATTTTGTGGGAAAGGTCCCACAAAATGGGACCATTTAGAAATTGCAATGGAACTGGTTCACATGGGCCAGATGTTGATCAACCTATCTGAGCCAATTCAATATTTCTACAAACATAAAAACTAATAAATGGCTTGCTACAATGGTTTTTCAGTTCACAAAATCACTTAAACAGTCAACATGTATACTGCAGATCCAGTACAGTACTTCAAGGGCAGATGAGGGTCCCTTTTTCTATATTTACATATGAGTATAGAATAATTATTTTTTCTATTTTTCAGTGATTGTCTAGTTTCAATGTAATTTACTTCTCCAGCTAAAGAAAGCATAGTTGGCTATATTGTTGTAAGAGGGAAGGAAGTTATACTTATTGAAGCCAAGATTATAGTAAGTCAAAAAGATGAGGTTTTTTTTTTCAGGAGTATAATATGGGCTGTCATGGGGTAATCTACTTATTGTTTATCAGGAAACTATAGAGGACAAGCCAGTATGAGGATACCTTGTTTTGGAAATTACTTGAACGAAGAGAATTTGGAAAGATAATACTTTTTTTTAGTCCTTCAGAGGAAAACTTTTTTAAAACTTGTATTTTCTATTTAAAAAAACAACAACTCTTCCCTTTTGACTTAGAAAGTACTGAAATCAGCTTTCCTTAAGAAAACTCTTTTTTATTGCTTGTTCTGTCTTTTGGGTTTTGCCTTCTGTGTAGCTGTATCAGAAGTCACTCTTGTTGCTAGATTTTCTAGTTAAAAATTGTGGTATTTTTTTCAGTTTTCAGTCAGGCAACTTGGATATGTCAAATGCACTGAACTTCCTTTTTAATATTGTGCCTGTTTCAGGTGTCATTGTTACCACCATTTTCATTCCCACCTTAAATGTACCATAAGCCAGTCCCAAAAATACTAGGAGGTTATGTTATGGCTGAACTTCTTGTATTTCTTTCCAATCCTGGCATTTTCTTTCTTTCTTTCTTTAAAAGGAAGCCAGGAGAAATCACAATGAGTTCTCCAGAGCTATGTGTTTCAATAATCACATCCATGCTGGTATGCAGAGAATGGAGATCAGATAAATTCCTTTCAGAAGTCTATGCACCTGAGGAAGCTTTATTTCTTCACAGAACATCTTATATTTCCAGGGTCATAACCAAAGGTGGAGTTCCATGCTTCTCTGTCAAAATCCTGGAAGAAACCATCATCTAATATTGATTCTAGAGAGCTTGCTATAATATAAAAGTCCCCAGAGAGTGAGAAAGGAAAAATAACAACAGGAAGATGTTGGATAGGTTTGCACACATGCAATAAGGAAATAAGCAATAAAAAAACCACTTTTGCATAATATTGCAACATGCACTATGGTGTTTTTAATATTTATCTTAAAAATAATGGACCCATTACAGCTTTGCACGGCTCAGCAAATGCCTAGCAATAGTGCTTTACATAAATCTCAAAAGCATTGCATGAAAAGTCACTCCGAATTACTGTACTTAACTGTTTCCATATTGTAGGATACCAACCCTCATTCACAATATCAGTCTTTTTTTTTTGTATGCTGCCCCAAGAGGGACAGAAGATAATATACTAAAATGCTATTTTCTGGTGGTTACGGTTAGTGAATCATGAGAAGCAGGAAGTTAACGTATTTAGTGATCTTAAGTTCAAATGGTTATATGAATCAGCCCTTAGTTCATTCACAACATCCCTAAAGAACATTGATGGCTAAAATTGTTGTGTCTGTATGTGCAGATTATATTGCTCTAGAAGTGCATTAACTATCATATGCGTCTACCAGTAGCAATCCTAATTTTGAAACTGGCAAGCAAATTAGCAAGTTAGTTAGAGGACTAGTTAATTCAACATACATAAACGATGAATCAGTAAATCAAAACTGGGATAGGTAGAGAATGCAGATTATATGTAATATAGTGAGCTCAATAACAACAATAACAACGAAATCCAGCATTATTTAACCCAGTTCTCATAGCTTATTTTCCTTACAAGTGTTTCCCATATTAATTCCAGCATCAACAACCTCTGGTTCCTGTGACCTGCCTATCGATCTCAGGTTTACAGCACATTTCATGAGAATTGTCACATATTCCTTTATCCATTAATACCCCATATTATACAAACTTTCCAGACTATTCCTGCAAGTATTTGAAAAGATCTGTCCATGGTTTGCATGGGCAATGCCACTCTAGTTCTTATGGTAAATGGGGAAAGAGTATACATCTTGTCCTTTGCCCGCAATAGCAAAATAACTTGGAATGGCTCTGGTGCTGTTCCCTGGATGTCCCAAGCTCAGTCCACATGAAATGAATACAAATGATATAATAAATAACATAAATAAAATAAGCACCCTTGCAATGATGGAGACAACGTCGCTGCAGCTTATTTAAAGTAAAAAAAAAAAAGGAAATTCTGGACCAGGGAATGGGCTGTGGAAGTAGGCAGATTGCGAGTAACAGGCAAGCTGATTAACTCTGGGATGCAAGCAGCATCAAAGAGTGATTATTTATCTGGGGATAACATGCCAGATGTTTGAAATGAAAGCCAAATGTTCATTCTAGGTATGCACTAGTACATCAATGGAGGAGAGGGAGAGGCACATGCTCAGGAATACCAATGGGGAATACAAATAGCTAATGACTTGGAAAGCTCTTGCTGTCTGAAAACATATTAAGCTGACTCCAAAGCCACAGCTGCCTTTCCCTTGCAGAGAGGAAGGGGATAATGCCAGGCAAGCGTCTCAGGATGAGAGTGAACCTGACTGAAACACAATAGATTGTTTATCTTAAAAGCCTGTCTACAAACAATAGGTCCCAGTACATTCAAGAATGATAAAGGCACCTTTTAGAAAGAACAGTTTTTATGCCTTTTCCCTGTTAATCTGCCTATACATAATAGGCTGGTTTTATGCCTAATTATGCTAGAAACAAGTTACTGACATTAATTAAATGTTACGCGTGAAGGAGGGGTATTTTTTTCTTGTCCAATTCCTACACACTGCCTGGACACGTCCCTGCAATTTTTTACTTGGCCATAATTTTGGGAAGTGCCTCCTTCCTAGAGCTGAGAGAAAGTGACCGGACCAGGATCTCCCAAATGACTTTGTCTCTGGTGGGACTAGAACTCATGGCCTCTTAGTTTCTAGTCTGGTGTCTTTAACTACTACACACCAAACAAGTTTGAGCGACTCATATTAATTTTGATAGAATACAATTATATTAATATAATTAATGTTTCGTAAGAGATATTAATTTAAAGGGGCCTACTCCAGGCAACATTAAAAGAGGAATGTTGCTTGTCCAAACTTTGCAATCAAATTCCTTCCCCCTGACTTCCGCTTTTCAACCCTTCCCATCTCCAGCTTCAGCCCTGGAAAGCTGGAGCAGGGGGTGGGGGTGGGGTGCTTCAAGGTGTTTTAATGACCTCCTTCTTCTTCCATAAGCAGAAGTTATTTCCGCTAGTGCAAACATATTATTAGATTCTGTTCTACTTCTGGTTGGCAGGGAAGGAAGCCTTCCAGTCAGTATTGGCTCTTGGTGACTGCCTGGACAAGTCTCTGCAGTTTCAGAAGTGGCTTGCCTTTGTCTTCATCCTAGGGCTGAAAGTGACTAGCCCAAGTTATCCAGCTTCCTTTGTGCCCAAAATGGGATTAGAATTCATAGTTCCCAGGTTTTAGCCTGGTGCCATCACCACTTCGCCAAATTCACTCTCAATTCTGGCTCTGATCCATGTAAATAAATCTTGCCCACGTTAGCCCTATCTAAGATATGCTTTTAAGTTTACATCATAGTGTGATAGCTAATAAAACTATAAGCCATTACATTTTTATTTTATTTGATGGAAAGATGTTGAAAGGAAAATTCTCAATTGAACACCATCGTTTTGGACTACGGCTAATAATTTTCTCAGTATTTAAAAAAAAAAAAATAGCAAATGTAAGAAAAAGACATCTTAAGCGAGAGGTGAGGCATTTCTATACCAGTGCATTTCTATTCCCTAATATCAATCCTGCGTTTTGACAAGTGATCATCTTTATGACCAGTGAGAACATAAGTCAGTGCTCTCTCTAGCTGACCAACAGAGGAATACATCCCAGACTTGTAAACTTTTCCAGCCCAGACAAAATGGAAAGCAGATATTTTAATTTACTTTTTTCCTCCAGGCCCCCTCTAGATGCTTGTTTGTCTGGCTGCACAAAAGAAAAAGAAAAAATAAAAAATGGATGGGTGCTGTGAGGGGGAACTGTTATGCTGTCAATCTTCCATTCCTTTTCTTCCTTGAAAAGATAGTTTGTCAGAATGAACCAGAAGCTATGAAGTCAGGTGATGAAGAATTCCCACTTGTGGGAAAATATCCCGTCTACCAACTATGCAGGCCTTCCCTGTTTCCACTGAGAAGACCGCATTTAGCAAAATTACATAAATGCTGCAGCTGAGTGATAAATAAACTACCAGAAACAGACAGTTACATGAATAAGCACAGATTCAGAGCCAGTCCTGGAGCAGTGGGTACAAAGTGAAGTGCTTTGAGGTGAATCATACTATCCACAGTTGAAATTTAATTTACGTCATGTGGTTACTGCAGGGATGAAGATACTTTTTTTTCAGTTTAGTAGAAAAATTCCCACATGGGAAAGATCTCTGAGGCTGAATTCTAATGATGGGTGTGTGCAGAAGAAAAACGAGCACGCCATACCTACCTATAGAAACAGAAACCAGTCATTAGAAGGAAACACATGCACCCTATAGGAATGTCTTAAGTCCTTTGTGCAGCAAGTATGGCAGCCAACTAAAGTATGCAAAAAAAAAAAAGCTACAGAATTAAATCCAGAAGAACTTAATTAAAATTGCTGATTGTGATCTTCACAGCACACCCTACTAATACGCATGACAGAAATAACATATCCAAACAGATGCATAATTTCTATTAAAGCTACAATAAGAAGTTAAACTTACTATGCATTGCAGAAACTTACTGAATGTTATGATCATTCACTGGCAGTGGGAAAAGAAGAACGCTGAGGTTTTACTGTAACCAACCGGGACACTATGAACGTATAGCAATTCCAGATGGTTGAAGAATAATAGAGAACAAATTTCAGAAGGCCATAGAGCTGCTCCCATAAGGACAAAAACGGAGAAGTTGGAACATTTCTAAAAAGTACAAACCGCATTCCATCCATATGGAGATCAAAGACTAAAAAAGTCAAAGGGTAAGGATGTGCCTGGACTGAATTCAAAGAATTGGTTGGCTAGATTAGATACGCCCTACGCACGGTCACTCACGGTCACTCATGCACTTGTCACCTCCCGCCTGGACTACTGTAATGCTCTCTACATGGGGCTCCCCTTGAGGAGCACCCGGAGGCTCCAGCTGGTCCAAAATGCGGCCGCGCGGGCGGTGTTGGGGGGGACTCGGCGCTCCCACGTGACACCGCTGCTGCGCGAGCTGCATTGGCTGCCTGTGGCCTTCCGGGTGCGC
>NW_015387260.1:316535-326243 GCF_001527695.2 Protobothrops mucrosquamatus | reverse complement strand
CAGCTTGCAGGACTGGCCTAGGGTAATTTTTAGGGGGGTTTTAATTATATTTTAAATTCGACAAATATTTAATATTCTTTTTAATTAATTTTAAATTTGTATTGTTTTGTATGTATTTTAAATAGATTGTCAGCCGCCCTGAGTCCTACGGGAGAAGGGCGGGATATAAATTCAAATATAAATAAAAAAAATAAATAAAATACGTGGACCAGAAGTCCTTGCCTTACTGGTTCACCTTGCTAAGCTAAGAACATGCAGCCACCATATACACGATGAGGAGGATATTACTAATCAATTTCACAGAATTGTTCTAAACATTTCAATGGGACAAAAATACAATGTTCTTGAGAGCTCTAAAACTATTAACTGTTTTGCTATTTATAGCTGCTTTAAAGGGCTAGTGCTGCCTGCAAAACACTCTCAGTGATTTCTGCATTATGCAGCCTGACACCAGTGCTGCCTGTAAGCACTTGAGTTTACTCCATTGCCCCAAGCAATCTATCAGCAGCACTAGCACCGAAGTCATAAAAGACCAACTGCAGAGCAGAAAAGCCAGTGTAAACCATGTGGCATGAAAAATGCCACCTCCTCCATCACTAACTCAATTATTTCAAAGAAAGCCAATTGCTCACAAAGCCAAGTAGTGCTTCACAATTGATCCAATGAGATCCACCATGACAAAATGAGAAGAAAAGCAAATATGGGCATAGTACATAGACAACTGCACACAGATAGAACAAGATAACTGTAAAATGCAGAATTAGGCTTATGGTTCGTATGCATCCAAGGTCTTGTTATTCAGTTTTACTATTTATAGTTTTATGCTAGAATGGAACCCTCATGAATTACAAGGACTATTGTAATGTAATGAGCCTGGGAATAGAATAGAATAGAATAGAATAGAATAGAATAGAATAGAATAGAATAGAATAGAATAGCAGAGTTGGAAGGGACCTTGGAGGTCTTCTAGTCCAACCCCCTGCTCAGGCAGGAAACCCTATACCATTTCAGACAAATGGTTGTCCAATCTCTTCTTAAAAACTTCCATTCACAACTTCTGGAGGCAAGTTATTCAATTGATTAATTGTTCTGTCAGGAAATTTCTTCTTAGTTCTAATGGTTATTTCCAAAATATTGCAGAATAAAAACGAACATTTGAGGAGTCTCAAATAAGTTTCTTGTTAGAAGTCAGTTTGGTCTAGTCACTAGAAACTGAAAGACTTTGAGTTCTAGTTCTGCCTTAGGCACAAAGCCTGCCACCCTCTCTCAGCCCTAGGAAGGAGGCAATGACAAACCACTTCTAAAAAAAAAACTTGCCAAGACAACTGCAGACTAAGCAGTTTTTGAGAATCAGACATGATTGAAAGGAAGGAAGAAAAAACTTTGTTAGAAAGAAGATAAAAGGCAATACAATCTCCCCAGCTCAACCAATTCACTGGTAAAAGAGGACTAGAAACATATACCTGGTTTTTAGGATTATTTAACTTAACATATCTTGGTCATTGCAATAAACCAGCCTATTCCAAATTTATGAGAGTGTTGCTTTCTAGACTGATGGCCACTGTACCCTCCAATTTAAACCTGACTCTTCCACTGTTTTTATTCTATTCAACATCACTGAAATATATTCACAAAAGGTAGAAAAAGAATCTTACAGTCTGAACTTTAGATATGAAAACACTGACATGCACTCAAAGATCACAAGACTAAATTTAAAGAAAAACATAAAAAAGTATAGCTTTGTTATCTCAGGAAAAGAATCTACCAAATTATTCATCTCTCAGTTAAATTGTCAGTTTAACTCTCAGTTAAACAGAAACAACAAAATTGTATAATTACCGTCATTAAAAATACTTGGAATATAACATGTCATAACTCTGATCTTCTTAATCAGCATTGTTGTTGTTGTTGTTTTTACCTTTGATTTTGTAATCTGAGTTAAAAGTTACTGCAGAAGATATTTGTTCATTTTTAAAAATAATAATGGACCTTCCAAATTCAAGTCATTTGTTTATCTCCCTAAATAGGAAATAATGGACTATTAAATATATGAAGAAATCGTTAAATGGTGATGATATAACATTGACAGTGATTCTCATACGGAGTCTACAGAGGATACTTCATAGAGTTGTTTATCCTGTGCAATTTGGTTTCATACAAGGGTAGCAAGCCTCAGGCAGTATTAGATTACTGACTGATATCTTAAATAGACATTCAGAAAAATCAGCAGTAGAGGTTTTGTTGGAAATGGAAGCATCTTTGATATGCTGCAGTTCAAATCTGTGGAACAATTTTGGTCAAATACGGCTTTTCTCTTTCTCTTTTTTAATTGGATCCAAATGTGGTATTCTCATCTTTCAACCAGAGTGATCAGAAATGAAATGTTCACCCATTTATCAAAATACGTTCTGGAATTTGTCTTTATCTCCTCTCTTATTTAATTTGGCACCAAAAAAATGACCTAGTTTCAATGAATCAAAGGACAGCATGGGAATAGATGCGGCTAGAGTTAAACAAACACTGCTATTATATGACATGATTTATTATGTTTGATTGACAATTAGGAATCCTCTATTACAAGTTTATAAAACTGACATAGTACAGAAGCTTGGTACAAGTCTTCAATTAATTGGAGTAAATCTCATATGCTCCCCATTGGTTCTAAAATGGCCATAGAAACCTGTAAAAAATGGTGCTTACTTTCTTTCAAATAGCTTGAAATAATTGTTCGACCTGTGTTTCTTTATATATGTAAATGCTTCAAATATTAGATTAATAGTTATATAAAAGATGGTTAAAAATCCCCATGAGTTAATGAGAAAGGTGCATGTTGCAAAAATGAATATTACTTCAAGACAGATATATGTACTTAGTGTGATTTCTACATCAGCACTTTTAAATTATTTTAAACAGATTGATAAGTTATTCATAATGTTTTTATGGGAAGACAAAACCCATTTTTTGTGTGTAACTTATGGTAACCATCTAAGAATGGGGATTCTAACGTTCCTAAGTTTCAGGTTTACCGCTGGTGGAGGTGTCTGCAATTGGGGGGAAGAAAAAGATGGTGGGTGCAACTAAGGATAGAAGTGCCTATCCTTTCTTCTGTGCACACACAACCAGTATAAAAAAACATATTTTAACTTGTTTATCTTTAAGGAATTGAAACTACCAAGCTCAAAAAAAGAAAAGGAAGTTTTTAGAGTTAGGGTTAGGGTTGTATGTATGTATGTAATCCCTTTGACAAAATGGCAAGTACTAAATTCCTCTTTCAGTCAAAATTCTATTGTAACTCCAGCATTAAAGACTTTAACTTATGATTGGAAAAAGAGGGATATAAGCCTAATGTTCATTTTTATTTACATTAAGCTTCCATTTTGAAATAATCCCAGTTTGAAAATTGCCCATCATTTATTTAAAACTCAAAAGTGAATAGAGATAAGATCAGTTAATTGTTAATTTAAAAAATGGAACTCATCTGAGTTACTACAAAAGAATGGAATTGCAACCGGTTAAACATATTTTGATTTCACAGATTGTAATCTGACACACAAATTGAAGAAAACTGCAGTTGGGGTGGTAATGCATGATGAAGCTCAGTCTGCAAGGAAGGATGTTCACAAGCATGCAACACATCCTCCTTCACCTGTTGAAAGACATTCTAGCATTTTGCAGAGGATTTACAGCAGGGGTGTCAAACTCGCAATGTTACGTGATGCGTCTCGATGTATCACGACTTTTTTGCCATTGCCGGCAATGGGGTGGGCGCTGTTTCGCTATGATGCATCCAGCCTGCGGGCCAGCAATTTGACATCCCTGGTTTACAGGGAAACATCAAAGTGAAACTGATGGGAAGGAACAAGGACAATAATTTCAAACTCCTTCAGCTCTGAACCTTGTTGTCCACGGATGTCTATTGAGGGTTGATTTATTNTTTAAAGGGGCCTACTCCAGGCAACATTAAAAGAGGAATGTTGCTTGTCCAAACTTTGCAATCAAATTCCTTCCCCCTGACTTCCGCTTTTCAACCCTTCCCATCTCCAGCTTCAGCCCTGGAAAGCTGGAGCAGGGGGTGGGGGTGGGGTGCTTCAAGGTGTTTTAATGACCTCCTTCTTCTTCCATAAGCAGAAGTTCTTTCCGCTAGTGCAAACATATTATTAGATTCTGTTCTACTTCTGGTTGGCAGGGAAGGAAGCCTTCCAGTCAGTATTGGCTCTTGGTGACTGCCTGGACAAGTCTCTGCAGTTTCAGAAGTGGCTTGCCTTTGTCTTCTTCCTAGGGCTGAAAGTGACTAGCCCAAGTTATCCAGCTTCCTTTGTGCCCAAAATGGGATTAGAATTCATAGTCCCCAGGTTTTAGCCTGGTGCCTTCACCACTTCGCCAAATTCGCTCTCAATTCTGGCTCTGATCCATGTAAATAAATCTTGCCCACATTAGCCCTATCTAAGATATGCTTTTAAGTTTACATCATAGTGTGATAGCTAATAAAACTATAAGCCATTACATTTTTATTTGATTTGATGGAAAGATGTTGAAAGGAAAATTCTCAATTGAACACCATCGTTTTGGACTACGGCTAATAATTTTCTCAGTACTTTAAAAAAAATAGCAAATGTAAGAAAAAGACATCTTAAGCGAGAGGTGAGGCATTTCTATACCAGTGCATTTCTATTCCCTAATATCAATCCTGCATTTTGTCAAGTGATCATCTTTATGACCAGTGAGAACATAAGTCAGTGCTCTCTCTAGCTGACCAACAGAGGAATACATCCCAGACTTGTAAACTTTTCCAGCCCAGACAAAATGGAAAGCAGATATTTTAATTTACTTTTTTCCTCCAGGCCCCCTCTAGATGCTTGTTTGTCTGGCTGCACAAAAGAAAAAGAAAAAAGAAAAAATGGATGGGTGCTGTGAGGGGGAACTGTTATGCTGTCAATCTTCCATTCCTTTTCTTCCTTGAAAAGATAGTTTGTCAGAATGAACCAGAAGCTATGAAGTCAGGTGATGAAGAATTCCCACTTGTGGGAAAATATCCCATCTACCAACTATGCAGGCCTTCCCTGTTTCCACTGAGAAGACCGCATTTAGCAAAATTACATAAATGCTGCAGCTGAGTGATAAATAAACTACCAGAAACAGACAGTTACATGAATAAGCACAGATTCAGAGCCAGTCCTGGAGCAGTGGGTACAAAGTGAAGTGCTTTGAGGTGAATCATACTATCCACAGTTGAAATTTAATTTACGTCATGTGGTTACTGCAGGGATGAAGATACTTTTTTTTCAGTTTAGTAGAAAAATTCCCACATGGGAAAGATCTCTGAGGCTGAATTCTAATGATGGGTGTGTGCAGAAGAAAAACGAGCGCGCCATACCTACCTATAGAAACAGAAACCAGTCATTAGAAGGAAACACATGCACCCTATAGGAATGTCTTAAGTCCTTTGTGCAGCAAGTATGGCAGCCAACTAAAGTATGCAAAAAAAAAAAAGCTACAGAATTAAATCCAGAAGAACTTAATTAAAATTGCTGATTGTGATCTTCACAGCACACCCTACTAATACGCATGACAGAAATAACATATCCAAACAGATGCATAATTTCTATTAAAGCTACAATAAGAAGTTAAACTTACTATGCATTGCAGAAACTTACTGAATGTTGTGATCATTCACTGTCAGTGGGAAAAGAAGAACGCTGAAGTTTTACTGTAACCAACTGGGACCCTATGAACGTATAGCAATTCCAGATGGTTGAAGAATAATAGAGAACAAATTTCAGAAGAGCTGCTCCCATAAGGACAAAAACGGAGAAGTTGGAACATTTCTAAAAAGTACAAACCGCATTCCATCCATATGGAGATCAAAGACCAAAAAAGTCAAAGGGTAAGGATGTGCCTGGACTGAATTCAAAGAATTGGTTGGCTAGATTAGATAGGTGGACCAGAAGTCCTTGCCTTACTGGTTCACCTTGCTAAGCTAAGAACATGCAGCCACCATATACACGATGAGGAGGATATTACTAATCAATTTCACAGAATTGTTCTAAACATTTCAATGGGACAAAAATGCAATGTTCTTGAGAGCTCTAAAAACTATTAACTGTTTTGCTATTTATAGCTGCTTTAAAGGGCTAGGGCTGCCTGCAAAACACTCTCAGTGATTTCTGCATTATGCAGCCTGACACCACTGCTGCCTGTAAGCACTTGAGTTTACTCCATTGCCCCAAGCAATCTATCAGCAGCACTAGCACCGAAGTCATAAAAGACCAACGCAGAGCAGAAAAGCCAGTGTAAACCCTGTGGCATGAAAAATGCTACCTCCTCCATCACTAACTCAATTATTTCAAAGAAAGCCAATTGCTCACAAAGCCAATGGATCCAATTGGATCACAATTGATCCAATGAGATCCACCATGACAAAATGAGAAGAAAAGCAAATATGGGCATAGTACATAGACAACTGCACACAGATAGAACAAGATAACTGTAAAATGCAGAATTAGGCTTATGGTTCGTATGCATCCAAGGTCTTGTTATTCAGTTTTACTATTTATAGTTTTATGCTAGAATGGAACCCTCATGAATTACAAGGACTATTGTAATGTAATGAGCCTGGGAATAGAATAGAATAGAATAGAATAGAATAGAATAGAATAGAATAGAATAGAATAGAATAGAATAGAATAGAATAGCAGAGTTTGAAGGGACCTCGGAGGTCTTCTAGTTCAGCCCCCTGCTCAGGCAGGAAACCCTATACCATTTCAGACAAATGGTTGTCCAATCTCTTCTTAAAAACTTCCATTCACAACTTCTGGAGGCAAGTTATTCAATTGATTAATTGTTCTGTCAGGAAATTTCTTCTTAGTTCTAATGGTTATTTCCAAAATATTGCAGAATAAAAACGAACATTTGAGGAGTCTCAAATAAGTTTCTTGTTAGAAGTCAGTTTGGTATAGTCACTAGAAACTGAAAGACTTTGAGTTCTAGTTCTGCCTTAGGCACAAAGCCTGCTGGGTGACCTTGGGCCAGCCACCCTCTCTCAGCCCTAGGAAGGAGGCAATGACAAACCACTTCTAAAAAAAAACTTGCCAAGACAACTGCAGACTAAGCAGTCTTTGAGAATCAGACATAATTGAATGGAAGGAAGAAAAAACTTTGTTAGAAAGAAGATAAAAGGCAATACAATCTCCCCAGCTCAACCAATTCACTGGTAAAAAAGGACTAGAAACATATACCTGGTTTTTAGGATTATTTAACTTAACATATCTTGGTCATTGCAATAAACCAGCCTATTCCAAATTTATGAGAATGTTGCTTTCCAGACTGATGACCACTGTACCCTCCAATTTAATCCTGACTCTTCCACTATTTTTATTCTATTCAACATCATTGAAATATATTCACAAAAGGTAGAAAAAGAATCTTACAGTCTGAACTTTAGATATGAAAACACTGACATGCACTCAAAGATCACAAGACTAAATTTAAAGAAAAACATAAAAAAGTATAGCTTTGTTATCTCAGGAAAAGAATCTACCAAATTATTCATCTCTCAGTTAAATTGTCAGTTTAACTCTCAGTTAAACAGCAACAACAAAATTGTATAATTACCATCATTAAAAATACTTGGAATATAACATGTCATAACTCTGATCTTCTTAATCAGCATTGTTGTTGTTGTTTTTACCTTTGATTTTGTAATCTGAGTTAAAAGTTACTGCAGAAGATATTTGTTCATTTTTAAAAATAATAATGGACCTTCCAAATTCAAGTCATTTGTTTATCTCCCTAAATAGGAAATAATGGACTATTAAATATATGAAGAAATCGTTAAATGGTGATGATATAACATTGACAGTGATTCTCATCTGGAGTCTACAGAGGATACTTCATAGAGTTGTTTATCCTGTGCAATTTGGTTTCATACAAGGGTAACAAGCCTCAGGCAGTATTAGATTACTGAATGATATCTTAAATAGACATTCAGAAAAATCAGCAGTAGAGGTTTTGTTGGAAATGGAAGCATCTTTGATATGCTGCAGTTCAAATCTGTGGAACAATTTTGGTCAAATACGGCTTTTCTCTTTCTCTTTTTTAATTGGATCCAAATGTGGTATTCTCATCTTTCAACCAGAGTGATCAGAAGTGAAATGTTCACCCATTTATCAAAATATGTTCTGGAATTTGTCTTTATCTCCTCTCTTATTTAATTTGGCACCAAAAAAATGACCTATTTTCAATGAATCAAAGGACAGCATGGGAATAGATGCTGCTAGAGTTAAACAAACACTGCTATTATATGACATGATTTATTATGTTTGATTGACAATTAGGAATCCTCTATTACAAGTTTATAAAACTGACATAGTACAGAAGCTTGGTACAAGTCTTCAATTAATTGGAGTAAATCTCATATGCTCCCCATTGGTTCTAAAATGGCCATAGAAACCTGTAAAAAATGGTGCTTACTTTCTTTCAAATAGCTTGAAATAATTGTTCGACCTGTGTTTCTTTATATATGTAAATGCTTCAAATATTAGATTAATAGTTATATAAAAGATGGTTAAAAATCCCCATGAGTTAATGAGAAAGGTGCATGTTACAAAAATGAATATTACTTCAAGACAGATATATGTACTTAGAGTGATTTCTACATCAGCACTTTTAAATTATTTTAAACAGATTGATAAGTTATTCATAATGTTTTTATGGTTTGACGAAACCCATTTTTTTTTGTGTGTAACTTATGGTAGCCATCTAAGAATGGGGATTCTAACGTTCCTAAGTTTCAGGTTTACCGCTGGTGGACGTGTCTGCAATTGGGGGGGGGGGAGAAAAAGATGGTGTGTGCAACTAAGGATAGAAGTGCCTATCCTTTCTTCTGTGCACACACAACTGGTATAAAAAACATATTTTAACTTGTTTATCTTTAAGGAATTTAAACTACCAAGCTCAAAAAAAGAAAAAGAAGTTTTTAGAGTTAGGGTTAGGGTTGTATGTATGTGTGTAATCCCTTTGACAAAATGGCAGGTACTAAATTCCTCTTTCAGTCAAAATTCTATTGTAATTCCAGCATTAAAGACTTTAACTTATAATTGGAAAAAGATGGATATAAGCCTAATGTTCATTTTTATTTACATTAAGCTTCCATTTTGAAATAATCCCAGTTTGAAAATTGCCCATCATTTATTTAAAACTCAAAAGTGAATAGAGATAAGATCAGTTAATTGTTAATTTAAAAAATGGAACTCATCTGAGTTACTACAAAAGAATGGAATTGCAACCGGTTAAACATATTTTGATTTCACAGATTGTAATCTGACACACAAATTGAAGAAAACTGCAGTTGGGGTGGTAATGCATGATGAAGCTCAGTCTGCAAGGAAGGATGTTCACAAGCATGCAACACATCCTCCTTCACCTGTTGAAAGACATTCTAGCATTTTGCAGAGGATTTACAGCAGGGGTGTCAAACTCGCAATGTTACGTGATGCGTCTCGATGTATCATGACTTTTTTGCCATTGCCGGCAATGGGGTGGGCGCTGTTTCGCTATGATGCATCCAGCCTGCGGGCCAGCAATTTGACATCCCTGGTTTACAGGGAAACATCAAAGTGAAACTGATGGGAAGGAACAAGGACAATAATTTCAAACTCCTTCAGCTCTGAACCTTGTTGTCCACGGATGTCTATTGAGGGTTGATTTATT